>NC_056731.1:1069534256-1069694256 GCF_019279795.1 Protopterus annectens | reverse complement strand
TATATATACACATACTTGCTCTTGCTCTCATTTTTCACTCACGCACACACACACACACACACACACACACACACACACACACACACACACACACACACACACACACACACACACCAGAATTTACATGTGGAATGTCCTTTATTGCTCTAAGTGTAAAAGAATGTAAGTGCAGCTTCTGTCAGCCTGGGAACTACAGGAAGTGTAAAAAGATGATGTAATGATTATCAAAACTGCAATGGCAATTTAAACAGTCAGAACCAGAGATTATTAAGCATTTTTGTCTGGACATCCAACTGAGCACTGCCTTATGCTCTCTTTATGTAAGTAGTATGCTATAACTGGGTTTTCTTCTAGAAGTAGCTAGGAATTAGAAAAGATTAGACTACATGTTTTTCTGTTATGTCAGAACTGTACTATTGATTTATTTTAAGTATTTCTGTGTGATCTCTGAACTTTTGACTAGTACTGTATAGTAGAAAGTATTGTCTTGTGGTTTTAATTATTTATTATTAAATATTTTAAAACCTTTGAACTGTGGCTGGTTTGTGTAGAGCTAAGTTAAGCTGTAGAGTACATTGCATATTTATAGAGTTTATTATACAAAGCCACTCTAATAGGCCTTGACTGATTAGTCACACTTACCAATTGGATAATAATATTGCATAGTAATAATTGGACACCCTTTTAAGGGCCTTTGAGTAGCTGATAATTATTAGCTGGGTGGTGACAGGGTACTACCGTATAGTCTGTGGTAAAAGGGGCACAGCTGGAGAACCTGTGCCAGCCTTCCCCAGAAGTGTCTGTGTGGTTGTGTAAACTCTTATCTCAAAGTGTATGTGTGTCAGCTACTTGGGAAGGGACATGAAGCACTGGTGGGAAAGAGAGGGTGCTGGATATTATAGCTTCCCCAGCTAGGCTGAGATCTGGACCCTATAGCTGTGCCATTGGGAAGTCTTATTGGGGGGACCTGGAGAGCAAGGGTGCAACCAGCCCCAGACTGACTGTGATCTCTGTGGGCTCTTAAGGGAAATTGCACTTTGCTGTGTGTATTTATTATCCTTTCCTCATATATAAGATGCCCTCTCTGGTGTTAGTGGTGAGGACTGAGGTTCCTTGATTGCTGGGACAGGGCATGGGCATCACATATTAATTGTTTGGCAGCAGTGGGATATCCACATCACATATTAATTAGTTGGCAAATACTAATTGGCTTGTAGTGGTGTGGGTAGAGTGAATCCTGTAGCTTGAGTACAGTGAGCTTTGAAGGTGTTTTAGTACTCTAAAACAGCCACACAGTGACTACTCAGAGTTCAGATCATAATTGTTTTATTTATTTTGTTAGCTTAGTTAGTCAGTGTAAGCAGGCAGCATGTCAGCAGAGGAGTATGGAAAGCTGACAAGGAGCCAGCTGGAGGAGATGTGCCAGACTAGGGGACTGGTGCATGGAAACCTGACTAAGGCAGACATGATTGCAGCCTTGTTTACAGCTGCATAAGATAACAGCAACCAGGAGGACAATCAAACTGGCAGTGGAGATATAATTCCCTCGGAGAATGGACAGCTCAACCTTTATGCAGTGGACTTAAAAATCCAGCTGGAGCTAAAGAGACTTGAGTTGGAGGCCAGGCATGTAGAATTAGAAGGAAATGAGAGACTGTGATGTTTGCAGGCTGAGGAAAATGATAAACTGTTACGTCTGCAAGATGAGGAACAAGAGAAGCAGAGGCAGCATGAGAAGGAGATGCTGACTCTTTACCAGAGTCATGGAGGTAATGGGGAAGGGAGTAACTGGACCCCAGAAGCACAAAAGGTCAGTAAATTTCTTCCGCAGTTTAAAGAGGGGGATAATTTTGATAGTTTCATTTATATGATTGAGAGGGTATATAAACAGTATGAAGTTGACCAAGGGCTATGGGTATGGTTCCTGACTCCCTTACTCCATGGTAAAGCTGTAACTGCATTAGCTAAAATGTCTGATGTTGCATGTTTTGATTATACTGCTGTTAAGAAATGTCTTTTAGAACTGTTTAAGCTAATACATGAAACGTATAGGAAAAAGTTTTGTGATCATAGACACAAGGCAGATGAAAGTGTGAATATGTTGCTGAATTGAGCACTTATTTCCACAGGTGAGTGAGTGGATGTCAGGTCACCACTTTTGAAGGGCTGGCAGACCTTTTGGTGAGGGAACAAGCCCTTAGCACTTTGCCTGAGGACATGAGGATCTGGTAAGCTGATAGACAATGTGCTACTTCAGATGAGTTGGGGAAGAAGGGAGACATATACCTGGCAAGCAGGGCAGCCCTGCACAGGAAGGGGACCCCCATTACTGTTCAAGGGTCTAAGAGAACCCATGGAGGGCAGCACAGACTGCCTCAACAGAATATGCCAGCAGCAGAGGAAGCCACTAGTCCAGGTACATGTCCACAAGCTAGGGTTAAATGTTTTGAATGTAACCAGTGAGGCCATGTGGCATACAGTTGTCCATGGTGAGGGAGCCAGTAAGTTTGAAAGACAAAATGCCAATAGCAGGTTTTCTTGAGACAAAAGGGGTACTAAACTACCATCCTGCAGATGTCCTGAGAGGGAAGGATTTGTACAAGGCAGTACCATATGCTTTTGCAGTTACACGCAATCAGGCTAGGAGACAAGCATGTGGGTCTGGTAGCCTGGGGGAGACACAGACAGACTGCATACTTGCAGACAGGACTGGTGAGGTTGTTACTTCAGGGAAGGAGCTACTCTGTAGCAGTGAAACTGAAGATGTGCCACAGCTGCTTGAGGGTACTGATGGTCCCTTGGACAGAGTGACTGCAAAGGTAGAGGTGAGTAGTTTTACCCAGGCTGACAGTGAGGCACCACTGTCAGAGGATGCCAGACTTCCTGTGGAAAGGGAGCTCAGAAGGGTTACAAGGAGAGAGTTGACACAGGCTCAGATCTCAGACCCTACATTGCAAGGCCTGAGGCGGGTAGCTAGGGAGACACCTGATTCTCAAGGGAAGGGGGAATCTGTATACTGGGACAAAGGGTTACTATACAGACAGTGGACCCCTGAGGGAGGGCTAGAAGGTGAGAGAGTACAGCAGTTGGTAGTGCCTAGAGCCTACCATATGGCGCTTCTAGCCATAGCCCATGATATTCCCTTTGCAGGTCATATGGGCATAAAATGTACAAAGAGACATATTATGCAGAACTTCTATTCACCTGGCATTTCCAGAGATGTAACAGGGTACTGCAAGACCTGTGAGCAGTGCCAAAATGGTAGACAAGGCAGGAAACAAGGTAAGAGCTCCTTTGATACCTTTGCCTCTGATTGAAGAGCCATTTCAGAGGGTAGCTATGGATATTGTGGGTCCTCTGAGTACCCCAAGTTCCACAGGGAAAAATATATCCTACTGGTAGTGGATTATGCTACACGATACCCCGAGGCAGTGGTGTTCTCCTCCATTGAGACAGAGAAGGTGGCAAATGCTTTGTTAGAGATTTTCAGCAGGGTAGGTTTCCCAAAAGAAATACTGTCTGACAGAGGTGCCAATTTCATGTCAGACCTGCTGGCTTGTCTTCGGAAGTCCTGCGGGGTGAAGCACATGAAGACCACCCCTACCATCCCCAGACTAATGGTCTTGTTGAGAGGTTAAACTCTACAATCAAGTCCATGCTACAGGCATTTGCAGATCAGTTTAAGAGGGAGTGGAACAAATATTTGCCCCATCTGTTGTTTGCTTACAGAGAGGTTCTCCAGGAATCCGCAGGTTTTTCACCCTTTAAGTCTGTATGGAAAAAGGGTGAGGGGACCTCTAGATTTAATTTGAGATGAGTGGGAATGTGAGTGTGAGTCTCACAAGGAGTCTGTTCTAGCATATGTTCTAAACCTCAGAACAAGGCTCAGGGAACTCATGGGCTTGACCCAGGAAAACCTGGCAGAAGCCCAACAACAGAAAAATGTATGGTATGACAGGAATGCTCGAGCTAAATAGTATGCTGTAGGGCAGCAGGTAATGGTTCTCATTCCTGTCAGACACAACAAGCTGCAAGCAGCTTGGGAGGGTCCCTACAAGGTAGTAGGAAAGGTAAGTGATGTTAACTACATGGTGGAACTGCTAGGCAGAAGGCAGGGGCACAACTTGTACCATGTTAACATGATGAAACCTTATCATGATAGGGAGGCCCTCGTGCTGAGCATTTGCAGTGGATTGCAGGAGGAGTCTGAGGGAGATCTGGGGACTGATCTCCTCGGTGTGGCTTGGGCTGACACCTCAATGCAAGGGGTAGCAATGTCCCAGCAGCTATCTCCTACACAGGTTCGAGAAATCTGAGCAGTGTTGCAGGAATTTGGGGACATGTTCACTGGGAAACCAGGGTGCACCCACCTGGTTCAGCAGCAGGTGGATACAGGACCCCAAGGGCCTATTAGGCAGGCCCCTTATAGGGTGCCTGAGAGAGTCAGACAGACTCTGAGGGAGGAGGTACAGGCAATGTTGTAACTAGGGGGGATTCAAGAGTCCAACAGTCCCTGGGCCTCCCCAGTGGTGCTGGTGACAAAGAAGGATGGCAGCACCAAGTTCTGTGTGGACTACATGAAATTAAATAGTCACGCAGAGTCGGATGCTTACCCCATGCCTAGGATAGATGAGGCCCAAGAGCAGCTGGGTTGAGCTAAGTAACTTATAACCATTGATCTTACCAAGGGTTACTGGCAGGTGTCCTTGACTCCCAGTGCTAAAGAGAAGTCAGCCTTTGTGACTCCATTTGGCTTGTATGAGTTCACAAAGATGCCCTTTGGGATGAAGAATGCCCCCATGACTTCCAGAGGCTGGTAGATTGTATCCTAACAGGAGCAGGAGGGTTTGTCCTTGCTTACCTAGATGATTTTGCCATCTACAGCCATTCCTGGCCAGAGCACCTTCAGCATGTCAGGGAGTTGCTGGCAGATTATAGAGGGCAGGGTTGACCATTAAGCCGAGCAAATGTCAGGTGGGTATGGTGGAGATCTCCTACCTAGGACATAGAGTGGGGAGTGGTAAGCTAAGGCCAGAACCTGCCAAAGTGGAAGCTATTCAGGCATGGCCTGGTTTCTAAAAAGCAGGTGAGGGCATTTTTAGGGACAGCAGGGTACTACAGAAAGTTCGCTCCAGTTATAGTACCATAGCTGCTCCCCTCACAGATTTGACAAGGAGGAACAGGCCAGATAAGGTAGTGTGGACCCCAGCATGTGAGCAGGCATTCCAGAAGCTTAAAGAAGCTTTTGGAGGACACCCAGTGTTAGCCAGTCCAGATTTCAGCAAAGAATTTGTTGTGCAGGTGGATGCTTCCAACCATGGGGTGGGGGCTTTACTTAGATAGATTCCTCCAGAGGGGGAAGAGCACCCAGTGTTTTTTCTCAGTAATAGGCTCCAACCCAGGGAGGAATGCTATGCAGCTGTAGAGAAGGAATGTCTAGCCATAGTGTGGGCACTGCAGAAACACCAGCCTTATCTGTATGGAAGGAAATTCACTGTTATGAAAGATCACAACCCACTAAAATGGTTAAACAGAGCCAGACAGCAAATTGCCAAGTTGCTAATCTAGAGCCTGGGGTTGCAAGCATATGATATGTCAGTGCAGCACCACAGTGAGCGTAGCAATGCCAGTGCAGATGGGCTCTCAATACAGGGAATGGGGTAGGTATACTCAGATAGACTTAACCCTCTTAAGTGGCGTTTCTCAAGGGTCAAGTGAAAAAATAGCTTGAGTTCTCCTGGGGGGATGTGAAGACTGATAGAGATGGGTGAAGGCTTCCAGCCTAGCCATATAGAATTGTGCATATAATCCTATCATTTGTAAATATGAATGTTGAACTTAAAACAATGTGGCAACATTGCCATCTGCTGTAATGAAAGCTAAGTCAAGCATTTCTTGTTGGTCCTTTGAAATTAAAATTATTTGATCACTGCCTTTGATGTTTTACAAGTTGGCTCCAGTACGAATAGATGAAGGCTTCCTGCCTATTGTTTTAAGGCTAAAGTTAATGACCAGAATTTACATGTGAAATGTGCTTCATTGCATAGTGATAAGCACTGCTTAAACATGGTTAACAGCTACAATTGTTTGCGCATTGATAAGCCTCACTAAAACCATGGTTCTGTGAGTTTTCACACTGCTCAGCTTCACTTAGCTGGTTTGTGTGATGCTAAGCCTTATGGCCCTTTTTGATTGTTGCTAAATGATGTGTAAGGGCAGGAAAACAGCCCATTTTATGGCCAATAGGTGGGAATTCTGCACCTTTTGTTGGAGTCTGCTTATCCGCTGATATGGAGGGTGGTGTTGGAGATGGAGTGCACTTTCAGGTGCAGAGATGGGGTGTGCAGGAGTCCAGGATTTTTTTGGGGCTCCTTATGCACAATTATGAACCTAGGCTGCTGCAGGGTAGTTACCAGGGCTCAGAGTGTAAGGCTGAGGCCTAGGATCAGTTGGCCAGGGATCTTACCAGTGCTACTGGTCTCCCCCACACTGGTAAGCAGTGTCATCACCACTATGATAGCCTGAAATGGAGAAAGAGGGAACACTGGACACCTGAGTTCAAGAGGCTAGGGCTGGGCATACCTCAGAAATATGTGAGTATTTCTTCCACTGTTTTACCAAAATGCAAGCTGAATGTGAGAAAAACCTGGTATGCATAATGGTGTGCTTCACTCCCAACAGCTGCAGCTCAGAAAACTTGCAATATTCAGTCCATGCCGGGCACCTGGCCAGGGGGCACTGTAAGTGCGGTAAGTATGGATATATTATGTACCTGTAGTGCAATAAGCAGTAAAGAATAAAAAAAGAATGTACAGCAATAAAGAATAAACAATAAAAACTGCAGTGCAATAAATGAGGAATTCGAAATGTAGTGCAATAGATGAGCAATTAGAGCTGTAGTGCAATAAATGAACAATAACAATTATACTGCAATAAACAAAAAAACTTAGCAAATACCAATAAAGTGTTAAGCAGCATAGTGGCTTCCTATATAAATCTGTCTTAATACTTGCAGCATTGCATGTGTGTTCTGTCACTGCAGTCAAGTGTAAAACTGCAATAGCTCTACAGTGCAAAAAGAATGTCCTGTAAAATGTTTTTCTCAACTCATTGTATGGTTCAAGGTTGCCTCCAGGCCAATTTCAGTCACATAATGCTCACATTTTCTTCCACTCAAAGGTATATGGCTCAGGTAGCCCACTTTATGAGCAGGTAGCATGTGTATATTTCACAGAGAATTATCAGCAATACCAATAAAGTGTTAAACAGCATTGTGGTTTCCTAAATAAATATGTCTTCATATTTGCATCAGGGCTGTAGTCATTGAATGTCTGTTCTAAGTTGCTGTGGTCAATTGTTACATTATTTGCAGATGTCCCCTGCAGTAACAGCCATTGGGTTCTACGCCCATGCCTGCCAACTAAGGCATGACACCTGTCAAGTTTACTTAATGTACACAAACATGCCTCTCAACTGTAATGATTTTTCATAATGTAATTATAACTGCCTATTCTGTCTTTCCCATTATTAGCTTAGAAATTATTATATGGAATGCTATATATTTTCAAATCCATTTACACAACACCTTGGCTATGTAAGTCCACATTATTTAAAACTGTTGTGTGTAGTTGTGCACCTGCATTTGTTACTGTTTGGTCTATACTATCCCATGCTAATAGCTTGAGAGGTATGTATGTACTACATCAGCTATAAAATAATTCTAGTCACTGTACTCACAACTGACACTGCACACCTGTAGACGTTTGTAATTGTACTCTGTGTAGTAATATTACCTGCAAGTTAACTGATGTTATGTTTTTTTCTCTCTCTCTCCCCACCCCTTATATTCTTTAGTTTATTATTGTTATTTATTATTATAATTTAATATTAACATATTTTGTTACACTGTTTTACTGGCCTTATGGTTTAACTCATACTGGTTTGCTGTTAACATACTTACTGTTATGTTACTTAATGTTGTGTTACACATAATATACCTTAATATGTATTTGGATTAATAAATATTATGTTCCATTCTGTTAATGCTAACATTGGTTTGATTAATACTAACTTTAAATTATTGTTATAACTACTTTACTATAGTGTGTCAAGGTTGTTCGGTTCCTCGTGATCTGACTACCTTGCCTCCTCTGGCTGTGGCATGGGGTCCCAGCATGTCTGTAGCCTACCCTGGTGGTGCCCCCTCTGCTACAGTTGCACTACCTGTGGCGGCAGGTAGTACCACCTCACGGGATGGGGATGGGCCCCCGGGAGCTGTGATAGAGAGGGAGTTGTCACCTCTGAAGAACTGCCAGGTTTGGTGCACAGGAACATCTGCCATGGGTTTGGGTGATGCCTGGGTTGGATGGTAAGCATGCTGGCCACCCTGGTGGAGCAGACTTACCTAGGAGTCCAGCCTCCACCACTGCCACCCTTACTGCAGTGACGGAGCACTATTGACAGTCCCATACATGGTAATATGAGTCATGCTGCAACCTTGTGGAGGCACATTGGACTGACATTCTGGAACACCTTCCCCATCCAAGGTGTTTAACCCCCTCTTGTGTCACACACCACTCCAGTCTGCTGTCTTGTCTGTCTTGTCTGTCTGCAAAAGCTTCCTCACCTACTCAACTTACCTCCCCCACACGTACCTATGTCCATCCCCTAACATTTAACTCTCATCTTAAAAAAAAAAAAAAAAAAAAAAAAAAAAACAGGCACATGTTCCCCCCCAAACAAATTGTCCCATACATAGCTCTCCGTTTCACACACGTGCCCAATGGATACACATAATTTGATCCAATTGAGTTAACAACACAATTATGTTGTCCTGACCACTCTCTCTCTCTCTCTCTGTCTCCTGAGGGTGAGAGTCCAAAACCATCTACAAATTCTGTCAATATGCACAGTTGTTGCTGTACAAGAAATGGATAGCTATGGTTCATTCCTACACCCTTCCTGCACATCTCTACCTGCTTTTCACTATGTTTTCCCCTCTGCTTGAATCCCATTTCACCACTTTCCTCATTTTTCTTTTCTTTTCTTTATATATTTTTAATGTGGCATTGCTAAGATCAGATAAATGGAGCTATATTGATATATGTGTTTTAAATAATAAACATGTACAAAATAAACACCTGTCCTACGTCAAATCCACAACCATCACACCTGTAGGGTGCTGTATTAACCTGCCATGCCACACAGCTATTAACTAAACCAGGTGGTGTAAACAAAACATAGTAATTGTAGGTTATAGTCATTGCAGGTGTTTCAGCGGAGCTGCGCATCGTGCCACGATGCACAAATTTGCTTAAAGAATAATGCAAAAATTGGGATTGAACCTTGGAGTGTGATGTAAAAGTACACTACTAGAAAGCAAAACACACAAGAATGGACGTAAGTGAATTCATTAATAGCAGGTAAACATCCTCTTTTGCCAGCAGTATTTATATGTCCACCTGTTAAGGGTTTACAACTTGTGTATTTTATCTGATTGTCTCAAGGTTTGCTAGTATAATTAAGATTCCCTGTTTGTTACCTCTGCATTCATTGCTTGAATCTGAGTTCTGACTGAGAGTGCTACTGAAATAACTCAAGATATAAACTGATAAGTATATTTTTTGGCACCTCTTTCCAAAGTTCTACAGTATTCTAATTGCTTATGCTTGATTGATTTAAGATCATATTTGCTGGCTTCTGATCTGTGTTGAAAGTGATATTTTTCTGAGTTGTAAGTGCTATCCCCCCCCACCACCCTTAATCCTGCTCTGTTAAATACTGGCCAAACAACTTATGTGTTTTATCTGATTGTCTCAAGGCTTGCTAGTATAATTAAGATTCCATGTTTGTTACCTCTGCATTCATTGCTTGAATCTGAGTTCTGACTGAGAGTGCTACTGAAATAACTCAAGATATAAATTGATAAGTATATTTTTTGGCACTTCTTTCCAAAATTCTATAGTATTCTAATTGCTTATGCTTGATTGATTTAAGATCATATTTGCTGGCTTCTGATCTGTGCTGAAAGTGTTATTTTTCTGAGTTGATCCCCCCCCCCACCCTGCCCTCCCTATTGGCCTTGCCCTCCCTATTGGCGTTTTATTTTTATACTTGGTGGCTTTGCAATTGCCCGCCCATACTGTATATTTGATCTGTGACACTCCTCCCAGTCTAGTGTCTTTAGCTCATTCTACCCAATACGGAGAGAAAAAAAAACTTTTTTGCACTTTATTCATCTGCTTACTGCGTTTGTGTTTCTTCCTACTTTATTATTTATTTTGCTCTTGCTGCCTGTTCTTAAAAGTACTTAATAGCATTTATTCTGCTGCATTTATTACTGCTTGTTAGTAGCCAATTAAATTGTAACTGTTATTCTAAGCCTTTGGATTACACACATGGGCTTTAGACCAGTTGTTTCACATTAGGAAGGTTTGTGGTCTGCACTGTTGTGGCAGGACAGGAAGCTTACATACTTCTGAGTTGGGAGTTGATGATTGAAGGCTTAGTGTCTGTTCTAAAGTGTATTAGTTATCATTTAAGCACTTGGGCTTTGGGCCAGTTTTTTACATATTGTGCCTGCTTATTTGAACTGTTTCTTTCTGAAAATGGTGTACCTTGTTGCTGCAGCATAGACCAGATTCAGGCCAGTTGAATCTAGCTTTGTTTGTATAACTTGAGCACTGACCCAGGCCATCTTTTTTTGGAGAAGGTTCCCCTGCACCCTAGCAGCAGGAGTGTGCAGTTAGAACTTGTCTGTTTGAAGACTTCTGGAGCACGGCTCAGTTTTGAGCTTTTTTCTGGTTAATTGGGTAACTTGTTTAAATCAGTTGCTCGTTTTATATATATATATATATATATATATATATATATATATATATATATATATATTGCATTCTGTTCATCTGCTTTTACTGAATTTGTGTTTCTTCCTACTTTATTACTAGTGGCATTGACTACAACTCTGATCTGAGTTATATAACAATAAGTATCCTTTTCTGTGCATTTAAAGAGTTTTTTGATTGTATCTGCTTTCTAAGCTAGTATAGTCCAATTTTCAGGTGAAGTGCTGAATTCAGGACTGTGTTACAAATCTCTGTTTGCCCATCCCTTACCTGGATAGAAGAAAGTTTCTCTGTTCACCTGTGAGAGAGGGGAGTTTTGAGCAGCCTATCTGTCCCTAGAAGAGTGGTTTCAGCCGCGAAATTAGTAGTTTATTGGCCATTTTGGGCTAATTTCTATCTCTTTCATTTCCCTGCTATAAATACCACATTTGCCCAGTTTTGCACACCAGGCAGCACCGGTTAGCTAGGGTATAACTATTCCCGGCTCCACAAAGTCTCCTCTTCAAGTTTTCCCTTGGAACTAGACAAACTTTCAACTTAAGCACTCAAGCTATTCGTTTCTCAGCCCAGCACTTGCTCAAAACTCATAGCAAGCACTTATAAACCCTAGCACTAGTCCCTCCTATACTGTACTGAAGGACAAGGCTCTCTATTTAACCTTACAAGCCATTCAGTAAAACAGTTCACTGTACATATCCAGGCATGTCCAAAGGACAGTTTCAGGTGCACTCTCCAGTCAAACTGGTGAATCTGGGCATTTTGAGGCAATGTTACAACTGCCTCATGTACACAGACAACCCTCTCCTCCTACCACCAAACACTAATACATGTGAGAGATGCAATTTTACAGCCAAACTGGAGGCTAAGCTCTCTCAACCCAAGGCTGGATCAGACAGTCAAGAGGAGAAGGGAAATATTTGCATCACACCACCAGTCTCACATAGACCCAATAAACCAGCACCAGCAAAAAACACACATAAATACACAAAAACATACTCTGAGGCTCTAAATAAAAATCTGCAAAAGCAACAGAGACCTCCAAAGTAAACATCCAAGCTACCTCCGCCCCCCAACACAAATCATGAAACACATACTTCACAAAACCTGTGTGCCATGCAGTCACAGCCCTTAAGGCAAAATAACATACCCAACATACTAGTAATAGATAACTCTACAGTCAGGCACACTGATGTCCCACTCACTAGGCTGAATAAGGAGAAGGTTACTGTTAGCTGCCTGTGGGGTGCCAAAATCCGCTACATAACACAAGCACTCAGGTTACTCCAGAACAAGTACAAATACAACTCTGTCATTGTCCATGTTGGTGTGAATGACCTGAGCCATACCTCCCTGGACTACATGAAAAGAGACATGGAAGAGCTCTCAGATCAAGCTCTCTGATTTTGTAGCCCAGGCTGGTATGATCCTGACCCTGAGTAGCATCCTGCACTCACAAAGAATGATACCACAGTATAAAAATATATATATATATATATCAATTTCAACAATTGGCTAAGTTTCTGGTGTCATTCAAAGGGGATCCAGTGTCTGTCCACCTGGGATGACATGCTCGACAAGCCACACTGCTTCACTAGAGATGGCTTGCACCTGTCACACTAAGGCTTTTGAATACTGGCCAAGGCTCTTGCCACCCCCATAGTGCCTTTTTTAGGCAAGGCTCAAAAGACAAACCCATCACCATAAATAGCACAAGTAACAAAAAACTGAGGGTAATGCTACTTAATGCCAGAAGTCTAAACCTCAAAATGCACGCATTCGAGGGACTCCTCAGTATGGAGAAAATTGATATATGTGCAGTAACAGAAAGCACCCCAGCACTACCAGGCTACAACTCATACCATAGATTTCAGCCACAGAACCCAGACTGAAATAGAAAAGGCGGGGGTGTATCCATATTCATCAAGGATGCTTACACCTCCAGGTTAGCGGCACAGCACAATGCTTCAGAGATCATCCACATGCAACTAACAACAGGCAAAACTGCAATTCAAATTGTAGTTTCCTACAGATCACCCACCATGTCCCAGGACCCCCATTCCGCATTTCTGGAAACACTGGAAAATATAGAGGTCCTACCAAACACCCTAATATTGGGTGATTTCAATTACCCAAACATTAATTGGGAGAGCTACTCAAGTACTAACCCCATTGCCCAACATTTTCTAGAATTTATAAACTGAAATGCCCTGGATCAACTGGTCAACACTCCCACCAGAGGTGACAACATATTGGACCTGGTCATCACCAACATGGGCGTCTGGTGCTCCACACTGGAGGTCAACCCCTCACTGGTTAGATGTGACCATAAACAAATCACTTTGGATATCCACATTCCGCCCCCAACCCTGGATAAGGAAACCACCGTGAAAAACTTTTCAAAAGCAAACTTCACATTACTTAAGACCGAGGTGGAAAGTTTCAAAGCCCCCATGCTAAAAGATAACATTGTCCAAGCTGCAAAATCCTTTACTAATTCATTCTACGGGCACCTACAAGAATGCATGGATCATGCTATCCCAAGCAAAACCAAGACTCACTCCTCCAAGAAAAGGAAACCAGTCTGGTGGACTCCTGCCATAAACAAGCTATACAATAGAATGGGGAAACCAGTACAGAAGAGAGTAAAATCCCAAGAAGGGAAGACATCCCTGATCAGTATCAGCAAGAAACTATGATCCCTCATAAAATCATCCAAGGCGAGTTTCGAAAGAAAAATTGCCAAGGACTCCAAAGAGAACCACAAGGCATTCTTTAGCTATGTCAAGGATCTAAGAGGCAATGCTCATATCTGCTTGGAGTTTGTGCAGAATGGTACAAAATACACTGAACCGACCAATATTGCCAACATCCTGGCAGACAGGTTCAGCGCAAACTTCACCCCCCTCTCACCCCCAAAAGGGCCCATAACCATACCAGAAGAATGTAGAGCTCCTGAAATCACAGACACTAAGGTTAAAACAGCCCTCTCCAAAGCCAAAAACACAGCAACAATGGGACCGGACAGAGTCCCAGGCTGCGTCCTACACGAGCTCAAAGATGAACTAACCCCTCACCTATACACACTGTTCAAACTCAGCCTCTCCACAGGTTATGTACCCATAGAGTGGCGCACAGCAATGGTTATTCCACTCCACAAAGGTGGAGCCACAACAGACCCCAGGAACTATCGCCCTATAAGCCTGACTAGCTTGTTCTGCAAGGCTATGGAGCGCATCATCATGGAACTCATTAACAGAGACATTGGGAACCTCCAAACACTGGACCCTATCCAGTTCGGCTTTGTTAAGGGCAGATCATGAATCCTAAACCTGGTGTACTTTTTTGAGACAGTTAATAGGCTATAGTTGAGGGAAAGGTGGTACACACAGCCTACCTAGACCTCACAAAGGCCTTTGACACCATTCCCCATTCTGGTATTATAGACAAGCTCACCAGCCTGAACATAAACCCCTACGTCACAAGATGGGTTGCCAACTGGCTCATGGACAGAACCCACATGGTAAGAGTTGCGGGAGCTAGGTCTGACTCTAAACTGGTTACAAGTGGCATTCCCCAGGGCTCAGTCCTAGGACCCCTCCTGTTTGGCATATACTTCTCAGAGGTACAGGCAAGCACAGGAGGACTATGGCTGACCAAGTTCACAGACGACTGCAAACTAGGGGCTATAATTGATTCTCCAGCTGACACAGACATCCTCCAAAAGGGTCTCACTGAGATGGACACCTGATGTCCAAATCATGGCCTCAAGCTAAATGCCAAAAATTGCATAGTCATCCCCTTTGGAAAAAACAAAGTACCCACAAACTACCATATAGGTGGTAGTCCCCTAAATATGGAAGACGTAATAAGGGATCTGGGGACCCACGTAGATAGTAAACTCTCCTTTGATAATCACATTGCCCAAGTGGTTAGAAAATCCTTCTACATGGCACACCTTATCACAAAAGGGTTTGCATCCAGATCAAAAGAGGTCATTGTGCCCCTCTACTCATCGCTCATCACACCCATTATTGAGTACAACGCCCCATTTGGGATGTATCTTACAAGACACCTGCAACAGCTGGAAAGACCACAGAAGTACATTACCAAGAGGATCACTGGCCTCAAACAGATGCCCTATGCAGCTTGACTGAAGAAACTCCAGCTGTACTCGGTTGCATACCACCTACTCAGAGGTGATCTCTGCCTGACATACAAGGCCATGTCCAACCCAGAACTGATCAACATGCTTCACCTAAAGAATAGCTTATCCCCTCAAGCCACACACTCTAGGGATCTAAACCTCACCACAACAATAAATTGGATGTGCTGGAGGGATAGATTCCTGTCACAGAGACTTCCCATACTTTGGAACAAGATTCCAATCTACATTAGGCAGAGCTCCTCGCTAACACTCTTCAAGAGAAACCTTGACAAGTGGATGGGAAACAGAAGGTTTACCCCGGGGATCACTTCAGTGGCTCTGCTGGACAGAGGCACAGGGAACTAATCTAAGGGGTGGCAAAAGCCAACACATTCTGGCTAGGCTTATAAATGCCTTTGGGCAGATAGCCTAGTACCTACCTATGAACCTATGAACCTAAAATATATGTACAACAGGGACTTTGGTGCAGAAATACTTCCATGTAACGCCATACACATAATGATGGCTGTAAAAAAGAATGTCACAGCCTGTATGTGTGTACTTATATCTTGCAAATACACCTGCTGTAACAGCACCTCAGTAGCTCAGTTTGTTAAATGCTTCTCAAGCAGTACATTTTACCACACGCAGTCCTGGGTTCAAATCCATGGGTGTGTAGCCTTTTAAATAACATTATTGTGAAGCCACCAATTAATCACTGAGTCTTGCACTCTTTATCCACACAGTGCATTACAAATGAAATGTCTGGTTGTCACTGATTGAAGTCATAGGCCTGCAGATGGGAACACACTTCACATATCCCTATAGCAAAACTATTAGTACATAAAGTGTCACATCATGCATTAATATGCATTCACAAAGGATTTTAACTCAGGTAATGCAAATGAGGTCCACTACTATCAGAGCGTAGCACATAATCCTTTCAAACTCACAGTGCAGATTAGCACAACTGCACATCTACTATACACATATGCAGCCCTTGCTTGTAACAAGAACTGCCAACATACATGTCCCACATAAGTAACAGACTGTAACACATGACCTGACAGTTGCACAAATGATGGACATAATGTTATATTTATCCCCTATGTTGCTCAAGGACACAGCATACATGTAGCCTAGTACTCTGTTAATATCATTGCCTAACATACGTACCTAAACACATGCCTTAACTGGAATGGAATGGCTACCTTCACTCTGGTTCTGCCTCTACTACAAGGCTGACACAGCTGTTAGTTACTCTTACAGCTTGTTGTCCTCCTAAGTATTTACACTCTTTGCCTAGGTCTAATACCTTGAGCAGAAGCTGCACCCTGTACCACACACATTTTTATGTAACAGTAGATTCTACAGACCTACCCTCTGTAATGACATAGTCTCCTCAGCCCAGTAATGTCCAGCACAACATATCAGAAAGGGCTTGAAATCTACATGGAGACCTTGTAACAGTAGTTGCATGTCATTGGCTGATGATAGTTCATATCAGCAGTGTTACCTGCAATTAGCATTTCAGAACCAAAGAATGGTTAAAAGGCAAGCACCTGCTAATCAGAAGCATGTTAAAAGGAAAACAGATTGGCTATGAGGAACCGTTTTGTTTGAGACAATCTGCACACAGAACACGTTTGCAAAAACTATAATATCACCACATATCAACATACGAGTTTTGCGCTCCAACAGGTATGCAAATGTGTGAATACACTTTCAGGGAATAGGGGTTACAAAATTAAGCCTTTCTTAGAACTGTGATAATGATGTGTCATTATCCAGATTTGTTATACCTACAGAGGATGTGCAATACATTAAGGGTGGAATACGTTTTGTCAGTGTGGAACACTGGTCTCTTGGGACTGTCTCTTTATAGTGTTTGTAATAGCTCACTGCTTTTGTTGGGCACTGTCATTTTGGCATATTATCAGGGGGGTTGCCCCTACAGAACAAACTACAATAGAGTCCAGTGTTGGGTGTATGATCATACAGCAGTATCTGTCATGGCACACATGGGAATAGCTGATTAGCGTTAGTATTTTAGTTGAATCCACACACTTAGTATGTTTGCACAGTGTGGAATATGGCATGTGTGATCAAGCAATGGATACTGCCAGCCATTCTGTTCTTGCTTTATCTCTACATAGTGTACTTCCAGGTATGTGACCTGACGTGTTCCCATTCTGTTGTCTTTCCGGACACATGTAACTAAGATGCCATGCACCTTTCACAGATGCGGAGAGTGAGATTATACTTGAAGGCCTCCAGCAACACCATGAACTCCTACTGTCCAAGGCAAGGGAAAACAGGGAACAGTAGGTAGCATTGTGTTCTGACCTTGTCCATGACATGAGTGTTACAGGTCATCAGAGCAGGACATATGAGCAAGTTCAACACCCCGCAACGGATGTGATCAATGCTGCATGTAGAAGAGCAGCAGATGTTGCCAGGGATCATGGTGTCACTGGTGGAGGGTCTGCAGCAGAACAACCATTCACAGTCCCTGAGGAATTCCTGGCAAACCTAGGCACATACAATAGCTCTCAGGCATCCATCACACTAAACATCGTGGATGTGTGTGCAACAGTTGCCACAGCAGAGGACCATGCAAATAAGTTTAGTTTCATCACCATTGCAATACTGTAGCATTCGGTGTGTCAGGGTGTACATTGTCTTACGTGGGTGTCAGGTCTATGTTCTTTGTGGAAGAAGAGTTTAACTGCACTTTGACTTTCCTGCTTAGTTGTTGAACGATATAATAATTAACATAGTAGCCACTGTAAATCTCAAATATATGGATATTACCTTGCTGTGGTGCAACATGCAGTGGTATCGATATTACCTCTCTCTTTACTTTTTACAGAGCTGTTAGTTATCAAATAAGGTCATTATCCTGTTCCTGGTAAGCACAACAGTGTTTTGTTAAGATATAGGTTTACAGCAATGCAACCCCTAAAGTATCATCCCAGGCCTGCTGCCTGGAGTGTTGCACTGTGGCATGATTGCCAACTGCACAGATATTTTATAACTGTTCACATGTTACAGTCATATGTATGGCTTGTATGTGTCACCACACTGATAGATGCGACAGTATTGTCAGGATTTTGCAGAATTCCATATATGTCAACTGTGCAGAGTCTTCACAAATGTCAAAACTGAACCTCATTTTTGCAGATGAGATTGCTGTGTAAGGAGTTTTTATATTCAAGAAACTACAGCTGTTTGTGGGAATAGTAATGTCCTCTTGTCCTACTACATGAGTTTGTGGTTTCAACAGGTCTGTAACAGTGCCAGCAGTGTATAGAGCTGTACATGTATTGCTACATAGTACTGCAGAGCATAATAGTGTAAGCATTAATTTCCTCTCTTATCACAGGTGACCAGGGGTTTGGTCCCTGCCCTGTACACATCCTGGTGATGGTGTCTCTTCAGATTCTGGTGATGATGGTGGCCACAGTGAGGCACAGGTGAGGGTTTCAGGGGCTGAATATGTGCCAGAGGTCGACATCACTCCTCTGTCCTCATTGTCACCATACACAGTCAGTATGCCTAAGCATACCCAGTCCCCAGAGGCCACAGATATTGTACAGCAGAGGGTGGTGTCATTGAACAGAGAAGTGTGGCAACAATGGCTACATTGAGTGTAGACACTGGCCATAGCCAGAGATCTGGCAAAGTTCCACACAGGTGGAGTGATAGGAGTGCTCGTAGGAGGCCTGCTGTCCTTCCGCCACCTGTTGCAGGTGTCTCATCACTGGTCACTAGGCATATGTTGCAGGCCATCATGGAAGCACAGGCACTTTCTGAAAGGAACTCCAGATGTATTCTCAAGGTTATAGATGCTGCACAGTTTGACATCCGTGACTATCTCCACTGCATTGGTGACACCCTATATCTGTTCACTGATGCAGTGGACCAAAGGTGGGCTGAGACAGTATCTGTCTTGTAACACACAGTATCTGTGCTGGAATGTGTGGTTGGAGTTGAGCTCCGGCCTCATGGTAGGTCAGCAACCCCACCTACTGAGAGTACATGTGGCCGTGCACAATCATGCTCCAGTAGTGCCAATACATCCAGTGCTACAGAGGGGAGTGTGCTGTTCACACCAAGTCATGGCAATGCATGGGATTGTGGTCTTGGGCATTCCTGTGGAGGACACAATCCCAGCAGACAGCAGTCATAGTCAGCTACTAGCACCACTTCTTAGCTAGGACATGGAGGTGCCAGTGCAACTCCTGGCAGAGCCAGTTACTGTCTTTGGGCCCAGAGAGGATGAACTGTCAGCTCTGTCATGCATGGCTCAAAGCTGTCCAACATACACACATGTAAGGCTAGCACTGAGCTTGACTATGTACATGCAAATACTCACACACCACTGTCATATGCAGGTCACCTACAGACACACACAACACAATTCCATTGTCCATCTTGCCTGCTTCCCATCCTGACTCACACACATGCTGTCAGCCTTTTGGGATACTCCTGCATCCCCACACAAGACCCTGTGCAAGTGATGATACCTGTGCCACATCCCTGTCATTCTCATCATCAATGCAGGGAAATAAAGTTATGTATCTGATATAGAGGGTGACTATATAAATTAACCTGCATTTGTGTAATGCATTGTTTAGCTATTACTGACATATACTGTATGCTGATATTTGTAATGAGTAAGCCGCATAATTTTGTGTACCTTATGTTGTATGATATTGTAATGGCTGCATACTTACACAATGAAAGATGTGTCATGAACCTGTTTCTGTTTCTGTTTCAGGATTCTGTTGGGGGACACTTATGGATGCACAACAGCAAGACAGCCATAGACATCACAGCACAGGATAGACTGTCAGCACAGAAGACATATGTCCTCAAGAAGGTACAGCACTATAGGTGCATGGCTTCGTAAGTCCATATGTGTGACAGGCTAAGAAGGACAATGGACTTATTCAGCATACTCATGCACCTCTAATCTGTGAAAAAGTCTGATACCCTTGATAAGTGTCAGCAAGGTGTTGAGAGCTAGCACATCTACATGCTGTAGTGTTGGGGATGACCCATCTTCAAATTTTCTGTGTCTAGTAAAGACATTTGTCGGACAACAGCTATAATTGTCATGTTCCACATCCCATGGTGTAACATGCACATGATGTGTGTCACAGCAGATGTGTGCTTCACATGCATTGGGAGGCCTTTTACATATAGGGTGTACTGTCTGTGTGACATACCTACTTTTCCAACATGTAGTACTTATACCACAGTGATGGTATAGGTGTGTAGGTCAAGTAAGACATGTGTTAATCCTGTCATGGATGCATGGGAGGTACACAGTGGGATCTGACACCTCCCTGTATAGCAGCCATACACATCCACTTCAAACCATTTATGAGACAGATTACACATTTACAGTCTTGTCAGACTCCATTGGACATTTTATCTGCAATTTGTATTGCAGTACCATAGAATCTGTGAGGCTGCTACAGTTGTAAGATATGCCTGTATAGTGACATAGCATGGGTGCCATTGTACACAATGATAGGTGTAATGAGTGCCACATTCAGTATGGCAATGACAACCTGGATGTTACATCACAGACCTGTCTGTTTATGATGTACAACACTGAATGCATCCCTACATCTCACTGACGACTGAAAGTCAAAGACTATATTTCACCCTGTGTCCAAACATCCATTTGAAATGGCTCACTTGTGTGTAGTTTGCGGGCAGTATTATATTTCCCAGGGGTGGATGCTTTGCTAAGGGTAGTATTTTGCAGTTGTTGGCATTTAGTATTTGTCAGTGGCTCAGACTGCAACTGAATGTCTGTCACAGGCCAACCTGGTTAACTGTTGGTTCTGTGTGGGATTCAGTGACAGCTCCTGTTATGCAATCACCTATTAATGTAACCAGTCAGAGGGAACTGACAGTGGCTGTGACTGCAGAGAGGGAATGGCTAGAAGGGATGCACCATCAATTATGTCTGGGGAAACCAGTGATGACTTACATCATTGCAGACTAGGTCTCCCAATGCTATCATCCCAGATTATGACTGTCAGACACTTGCCTACCCACCAGGTGACATAACACTCAGTAGATAACCTACACAGCTTCCAGCAAGGCCTACTGGCCAAATATTGTCAAACACCTTGGCAAGTCATGATAGGTAGTGTGAGTAATATTCATATCATCCATTCCGTAGTGTGACACTCAATGGGGTCCACCAGTTAGAGTCGGTAGGCATGATTTGGCCTTGAGCATAACAAACGGTGTGTGGTCCAGTGTCAGTTGGTGTATGATAGTGTTACTGCTCATATTCTTGCTAACTCCTTCCATGGCATTTCATGTCACATGATTCAGAGATCTGGGGACACTGCTTGGCAATACATGCTAGTTTTCCTTTGTGCAACTTAGTGTTTCAGTTGCTTCCAGTATGTTCCAAGAAGAGAGTCATCCAAGGTGTGTGTACAGAGCACAAACAAGTATGTTAGGGAAGTGTAATATGTATACCCTTTGAAGGTAAGGTGGGACTTTTGCACAGGTATTCTGCAGCTGGACACTGTCCAAGTGGTGTGTTCTGAAAGGACACGATTACCTTGTAAAGAATGGGGAAAGCAGGGGAGTGCACAGAATAGCCGATGCCTGGAAACTACTACTGCTGATATCACCTACACCACTCTTACATAGGATATCATGCTCCGATACGTTTTCTGTCATCACACACAAAATGGTACTATGAAACCTATAATGACAAGCAGGACACAGCCTGTTTGTTCATCTACATAGCTGCCCCACATTATGAAAGGCTCTGTAGGCTTCACATACCCTTTTCCAAGTAGATATCTTGATTAGCAACCTGGGCAATTAGTTGGCTTTTGCATGTGTTATGCCATCTGTTCCAGGGTTGGTGGTAGGTCACTAGGGAACTGACAAGAGGGAGATTAGTAGCACTGCTATCGTGTCACAATATAATGTACAATGTCCATTGACATAGATGTCCAGTCTATATATCTATAACAAGTAGCACACTGCCAGTGAGCCATTGTAGGTGACACTTTCACAGCACTTCATGAATCTTGCCCTTCTACACATTACTGGTGGATATCTGCATGACATAGCTGTGAGGCCTACTGCATTGGACTGACCATGTTTGGTAAATGTGTGTCCACTTGCCACATGTCTTAGGCATGTCATATTGTACAGTTATGTACCCGACACATGTATGTGTTCCCACATCATATTATACAACAACCAGTGTGCTGTCTAGTTGCTTGACAGGCATCATATGCTTGCAAGGCCAACGTAATATCATCAAAGTTGAACAAGTCTGCTATGCATGCACGGGCCTCCACATCTTCACTGCAAGGTGTGCCTACAAACAATGTATACCAGTTTGTCAACCCCAAGGGTGTGGCACCATGACCCTACTTTGCCAGACCTGCTGCTGAGGTGTTGGGAGTGTCCTCACCCTTCTATTCCTATGACACAAAAACACAACATGTGACAGATGTGACTGGATTTTAAACCTTGCTGCCATGGTGTCTCAAACAACAGTCATTGCATATGGCAATGAGCATTATTCACATCCCACAGCACCTATACACACATCACACACACACACCTGCATGGGTGCAGCTCCTTACCAGACACATTGCCAAACAGACACCTCAGAACATCTTGCCTCTGGAGTGCACACTACACATAATACTGCATGCACCACTCTCACACCAGTCAAATACATGAGGCAAAACACAAAATCACACCTCTTAGTCAGAGATGATTACATTGTGAGACACACTGATGTCTGTATCAAGTGGCTACTTATGGGACAGATCACAGATAGCTGTCTGTGCATTGAAACAATTGACCTTACCACACATTGCTGTAAATCAAGGGATATCAGTTTACATGATGTTGACATCATAGTTTCTGTAGGTGTGTATGACTAGGGATGTACATCAATGGCTTTTATGCAGACACATAATTGTACTTAGCCAGTCTGTCTCTTGCAGGTATATGCAAACCTTTAGGCTGCAGTTGACACCCACCTGGGATGATGCTTCCATACACACAGAAAGTGATGGAAGTCAAAACTTGCTTTAGCATGTGATATAATTGCCAGGGGATCTACTACATGTCTGCCTGGGATGCCTTGCTCAACAGACATCAGTGCTTCACCAGTGATGGTGTTCACCTTTTACCCCTGAGATTTGGTGTAATGGCTATGGCTACTGACACCCCCTACAATGCATCTTAGATGCACTGTTCAGGGAAAAGTTGGCAATGAGAACACCATCTTTATATAACATCATGGTTATGCTGCTACACAGTGGGTAAGGCAACACTGAACCCCCCTCTGTGGAATGTGTCCCCACCCTGGATTATGCAGACACATGTGAATTCAAAGACATCTGGTTCAAGGCTGTGGACAGCATCACAGTCATACCTGACTACATGTCCATCCACATCTTCACACCTCAAAGTGACAGAGTTCAAAGTAATGCAGATGATGCATACATACTCATTAAGTAAAGATACACATCCAGATTTTATGAACTGCTATGATTTCCTGGAGACAATACCAGTGCCATTTAGTACTGGAAAGGCACATAATCAAGCAATAGCCAGCTGCAGGAGAAGCTCCATGTATCCAGACACCCATTGTGTGTATTTGTACGTACATGTGTCTACTAAGATATAGCAGTACACCATGTTTGGTGTGGCATTAAGTGACCATCAGCTGTATTGCTTAGTCATGCTGCAGCTCACTTGCCAAAGGTTAGTCTATGCCCTTAACTACAATGTCCTGGAGCAGTGCCAAGACATCCCCCCCAAGGGGAACCAATATATTGCAACATGTGTTTACCAATGTAGATAAGCACTACAGCCCCCCCAATGTGAGGTCCTCTCTGGTGTATCTGACCATAGATCAGTGTCATTAAAACTACCAGCACTAACCCCTCCCTTGAAGACAGTACAGACATATATTTCAACAACACCATTTATTAACATCTGTGGGATGTTTTATTTAGCTTGACTGCACCTCCCCCCTCTGATGGGATGGCATGCATGCAGAGCTGTACACCCATGCACTATCCTAGCAGCATTACAACTGCATGGACTCAGCTGTACCTGACAGGAGGAACACAGGCTGTGTATGGCACAGCAGACCTGCCTGTTGGACAACTGCTATTATCAGGATGTACAATAGGAGGTGGGTATTGCTGTGTGATAGTTGGGGTGAGGGTGTCCCCCCCTAAAATGGTGACACACAACCTCCTCAACTACAACAACCATATAGTGTTGTGATGTGTAGATACAGTAAGCAACAAAATTAAACACCCACACAAAGCAGAACCAACAAGCAGTGTAGTTACATGTGTAACTTCAAACCACAGGTCCAGATTGTTGGTGAACTTGTACTTAATGATGCCACATAGAATGGGTCTGTACCCATAGTTAACCTGTATTCCCACATGTTCTGCATCAACCTCACTCCCCTGTCCCCACTGCATGTAAGGTATTACATTCCTGCAACCTGTTCCATAACTTCCATATCTACAGAGCAGGTCATAAATGGCCTCTCTATGGAGGATACACAGCACTATTGGACATGCTAACATCCCAGGCTGCATCTTACATGGGATATGTCATGGATTACTAACACCATTGGGCACACCTTGCCATCATACTGAAACCACTGGCTAAACCCCATATGACTGGACAACGTCAACTGTTATACCCTTGCACAGATGTGGTGCATGCACTGACCATCAGAGCTATAGACCTGTTTGCCTAAATATCCACATCTGTATGGTCATAGAAGCAATCATCATGGAGGTGATCAGCACACACATATATTTGATCTACACATAGTTGACTGTACACAGTTTGGATGTCTGACAGGGGGATCACAACTGTTAAACATGGGTATCATTCAGTCACTAAGGACCTGGGTGAGGAGACATCTGGGCCTATAACCCCCTGGACTGAGCCAAACCATCTGCTACATCCCCCACTCAGGTATCATGTACAAAGCACCCATTTAGGCATTCATGGTACTAACATTGTAAGGATCACTTAGTGGCCCATTGATAGCACACATACTCAACATAGGTACAGCCTCCAATATATGATCTGTAAGCAGCAGTGTTCATCAGGTACAGTCCTTGGTCCTCTACTGCTTGTAATCCATTTAACCATGATACAAGCGAATACTGATTGTCTGTAACTAACAATGTTGGCTGGTGCCTGCAAAGTGTGAGCACACATGGAGTTTGTGAGTTATGTCAGTATCCTATGGGAGGGTATTGATGAACGAATGCCTGTCAACATAGAATTGGCCATAAACTCCATGCAAATATATATGTAGTATAATTTCTGTCACTAACACCCATGTATCTGGTAAGTAGGACATCAGTTGCAACACATGATGTACATGTTCAGGGGTGAAAGAACTGGGCACACAGATCTGGCCACACAGGTTTACACCTAATGTGCCTGAGATCACCATGTCTCCCCAGTGGTATGATGGGAATCATGTGTCATAGCTGAGGGCACAATCACCCATAACTGATATACTCATAACCTTCATATACTCTTCCCTCAGGATGCCAATACCTGAGTGCACTGGCCATTTGGTTATGGACCTTTGCAAGCAGTACCGGCACTTGCACACAGCAGTATGGTCCCTCACAAGGGAACTTCATGTCTTCAGCATGTGTTCAATGGGGATCGTCTGAAATGAGTTTCTTTGTAGTCTGCGGCATATAGACTACTCAGAGGTGATCTCTGCCTTGCATATGGGAAATTATGTGACTGTGCTTGATTATAAATTCTACATATCTGTAGGTGGCATAGTACATGGATTAATCATTGTAAGGACATGAACCTTGTATGTGAGGTTAATAATAAATGCTGGTGGGAGTGATTTGTCTAGCAGACTTTAACCCACCTTTGCAACAGAGCCCTGGCTAATGGCAGGCAGAGCACCTCAGTGCACCCCAGCACATGCCATCTGCATGACTATCTGGGCAACCTTCATTTCACCACATGGCTTCTGCCTGTGTCCCTCTTGGACTGGGGTAATATGTGCTGATCATGTAAATAAGGGTATGCAGTTGTCTATAAGTGTGATGGCCGTATGGCCATTATTCTAGTGAAACTCAAACATCCTATGGTTCCATAAGCTGATGTAAATTGCTCTAATAGCCACACATGCAACCATGGTTACATTGAGGATAGCACCACTTCCAGTTACTGCTTACAAGACACAGCACGGAACACAAATAGTGGAAGTTGGCTGTATGTAGATTAGAACACTTACTTATGTATTGGTGTACACTACATATATCAGTATGTGATGCATGCAATGCACTTCATGTCTGATAGCACTGTCAGTTTAGGACTTATTATGCTTGATGCCATCAGCAGGCCAAGTTGTGGTCAGGCATTTGGAGGGCCACTCTGCCTGCTACAACTACAATTCTGCAAAACCCTACCTCTTTATAAGTCACTGATGTGGTCATATTTACACTATATGGACATACACACACCAAGTGACCTGCAGTGAGATTAGAACTACTGCCTATATAATCTTATACACAACAGATCACAGCAATTACTGCACATGCCACAGCTTAAGTCAGGTGCTACAATCATAGCTGGTAGTCTTAAGGTAAATGATATCATCAAACCTTGTATTAGAGGCCAGTTTGGAAGCCAGCAGCAATGTACAGGGCCAAAAAGGACATAACCATTGCAGTTTGTTAGCCAATGAGGATTTCCTCATTTGTTTGGCAGAGGGAAACAACAGACAAGAAGTGGCTTGCAGTGAGATTGGAACCCCTACTTATTTAGTCTTATACACTATATAACTCAGTACTTATTGCACATACCATGGCTGACATCTGTTTTACATATGATTGCAGACAAACTACTTGTACATTACACAAACTAGGCTTGTGTTGAACATATGCGTCTGTGGCCTGCAGCGTGATATTGCTTCATACTGTTATATGCATCTAGTATTCAAGCAGTGAGATAATTATTATTATCCTAGTTATGTGTCTACAGTTATCAGTAAAGCATATTTGGCTGTTTGCACTTGGATGGGCAAGCCTGTGAGCAGGGACAATGTGCTATGTCCATACTTGCATAGACAACATCATACATTACACCACCTGCTCACCTGTTGCTGCCTATGGGGTAACAACCAGCAGGCACAGGGGACTGTAGGTGAGTGCATTATGTATTGTAGAGCCCTTACTCTGGATATTTTGAGCAACATTATAGATGTGTGATAGAACAGCTTTACTAACCAGTATTAAGGTATGTAGGACAATACAGACATCTGCACACATATTTCTGTATATAACAGGGATGTATATATAAATGTAGCTGTCTGTGTGTATGATATGTATATGTATTAAGTAGATATATAGGAAGAGACTGAGATGTATGCTTTAAGCCAAGACTGGAATAGCTGGTCAAGAAGAAAAGGTCAACCCTTGAACCACACCACGTGGAACACATAGCCCTCCAGAACACAGACCAGCACAGCCTTCACATAAAAACACAAATCACACACCCATCTTCATGGAGACTCTCAATAAAAATCTACACAAACAGCAGAGACCTCCAAGGCAGACATGCACTCAACCACCACAACACAACACTAATCGCGAGACACATAACTCTCCTAAAGAATGTGCCACTCAACCAAAGCCCTTAAGGCAAAACTGCATGCCCAACACACTAGTCACAGGTGACTTGATAGTGAGGCACACTGATGTCCCACTCACTAGGTTGAATATGGTGAAGGTAACAGCTGCCTGTCAGGTGCCAGGATCCATCACATAACACATGCACTCAGGTCCCTCAACAACAGGTACAAATATGACTGTGTCGTTGTACATGTGGGTGTGAATCACCTGAGATGTACCTCCCTGGACTACATGAAAAGAGACATGGAGGGGCTCTTGGATTATGTGGTCCAGGTAGGTATGACCCTAGCCATGAGGAGCCTCCAACCATCATACAGAATGATACTACAGTACAAGCAGAAAATTATTGATTTCAACAATTGGCTAAGTTTCTGGTGTCATTCTAAGGGGATCCAGTATCTGTCTTCCTGAGATGAAATGATTGACAGACCTCGATGCTTTGCCAGAGATGCCCAGCATCTGTCACCCCTGGGCTTTTGTATACAGGCCAAGGCTCTTGCAACCCCTATAGTGCCTTTTTAGGTGGTGTTCCAAAGATTAAATCACCACCATAAAAGCTACAAGCAAATGCAATATGAAGGTCATGCTGCTCAACTCTAGAAGTCTAAATCTCAAAATGCACTCACTCGAAGCACTCATTAAAATAGAAAACATCGACATTTGTGCTGTAACAGAGACATGGTTCAAGGCAGCAGAAAGCACCCCTGCACTACCAGGCTATAACTCATTCCACACCTTTTGGCCCCAGAACTTGGACTGAAGCTCCAAAGGTGGTGGCGTTTCCATATTCATAAAGTATGTGCACACCTCCAGACTGGTAGCCCAACATAATGCATCGGAGATATTTCAGGTACAGCTAACATTGGGTAAGACAGCAATTCAGGTCGTAGCCTGCTATAGGTCCCCAGCCATGACCCAAGACTCACAGTCCATGTTCCTAAGCACCCTGGAGAATATTAGGGTCCAACCTAACTCTCTCATACTGGGCAACCTCAACTACCCCTCCATTAACTGGGAAAACTACTCATGTATCAATACACTTGCCCAACATTTCCTAGAATTCATTAATTGCAATGCCCTGGACCAGCTCGTTCTTACCCCCACTAGAAGTAGCAACATCCTTGACCTGGTCATCAATAACATGGGCAACCATTGCTCTATACCAATAGTCAACTACTCCCTGGTTAGATTCAACCACAGACTAATCATCTTGGAAATCCACATCCCTCCTGCCATCCCCCACCCCCCGCAAAAGTAACCACCATGAAAAACTTCTCTAAAGCTAACTTTGGGCTCATAAAAACAGGGGTGGCTAACTTCATGACACCCATGCAACTGGAGAATGGCTGCATGACCGCTGAATCATACACTAATCTTCTGTACGGAGATGTACACAAATGCATGGTTCTCGCCATACCCAATAGAACCAAGATGCTCTCCTCCAAAAAAAGGAAGCCAATATGGTGGCCCCCTGCCATAAACAAACTCTACAACAGAAGCAGGAAACTGATGCGAAATAAGATGAAGCCCCAAAAGTGGAAAAACTCCCTTATCAGCCTCAACAAAAAGTTGAGATCCCTCATCAAATCCTCTAAATCTAGCTATGAAAACAGAATTGCAGCAGATAGTAAAGGCAACCACAAGGCCTTCTATAGTTATGTAAAGAATCTCCATGGCAATACACAGATTTGCTTGGAGCTGTTGCACAATGACACCTCCTGTACTGAGCCAACAGATATTGCCAATACATGGCTGACAGATTTAGTGCCAACTTTGACCCTCTGACCCACCCCAAGGACCAATCACAATACCAGTATATTGTCAGGCACCCAGTATTACTGCTGCACAGGTTAAAACAGCACTGTCCAAGGCCTAAAGTACAGCTTCTATGGGACCTGACAATATCCCTGGCTGTGTTCTACATGAACTACAGAGTGAACTGACACCTCACCTGTGTGCCCTGTTCAGTCACAGCCTCACTTCAGGCTTTGTCCCTACCAAGTGACACACTGGTACAGTCATCCGTCTCCACAAAGGAGGACTGACTACAGACCCTGAGAACTATCGCTTCATTAGTCTGACAAGTCTGATATGCAAAGCTATGGAATGCATCATCATGGACCTAATAAACAATGATATAGGGAATCTCAAAACTCTGGATCCCACACAGTTTGGTTTTGTGAAGGGGAGTTCATGCCTGCTCAACCTGTTTGACTTCTTTGAGTCAGTCACCAGAGCTATGGATGAAGGCAAGGTGGTACATACAGCTTACCTTGATCTGGCCAAGGCATTTGATACCATTCCCCACTCAGGAATTATAGAAAAACTCACTAGGTGGGCTGCAAACTGGCTCACAGATAGAACCCACAGTGTGAAAGTAGCTGATTCCAAGTCAGACTGGTGACCAGTCACGAATGGAGTTCCACAGGGTTCAGTCCTGGGTCCTCTCCTGTTTGGTATCTACCTCTCTGAAGTCCAGGCCAACATGAATAGACTCTGGCTGACAAAGTTCACAGACAATTGCAAGTTGGGAGCCATAATTAACTCGCCAAGTGGTGTTGATATCCTACAGAATGGCCTCACTGAGACCAACAACTGGTGTCAGAACTATAACCTTAAGCTCAGTGCCAAAAAATGTGTCTTCATCCCCTTTGAGAAAAACCCAGTTTACATGAATTACCACATCAATGGTAGTCCACTGAACACAGAAGATGTCATAAGAGATCTGGGAACACAGGGAGACAGCAACCTCTCTTTTGACCACCTTGCCACTGTGGTCAGAAAGTCCTTCTATGTGGCACATCTTATTACTAAGGGTTTTGCATCCAGGAAGAAAGAGGTCATTGTCTCCCACTACTCTTCCCTCATTAGGCCAATCATTGAGTACAGTGCCAATGCCCCATTTGGCATGTACCTCATTAGACTCCTGAAACAACTGGAGAGGCCACTAAAGTACCTCACAAACAGGATCCTAGGCCTTAAACACTTGTCCTATATGGGCAGACACAAAAAACACCAACTATTCTCTGTCTCATATTGCCTACTTAGAGGTGATCTCTGCTTGACTTACAAAGCCATGTCTGACCCAGCTCTGTTAGAAATGCTACATCTAAAGAAATCCCAATCCCTTCACACTACATGCTCCAGAGACCTCAACCTCATCACCACAATTAACAGAACAAGCTGGAGGGACAAGTTCATAACCCAGAGACTGCTCTTTCATGTCAAGTGGAGCGTCTCACTGATCCTCTTCAAGAGAAATCTTGATGAGTGTATGGGAAATAAAAAATTCACCCCAGGGATCACTCCAGTGGCTCTACTTGACAGAGGCAATGGGAACTAAGGTCTGGTGGCACAATGCCAGTGTAATCCTATGGGCTAGGCTTGTAAAGGCTCCAGGGCCATTAGCCTAGTACACATCTATGAACCTATGAACCTGTATATGTATATAGTTTTATATATATCTATATATATATATATATATATATATATATATATATATGTATATATATATATATATATATATATGTATATATAGGTATATATCTATGTGAAACTACATAGAAATACATATACTATGTATGTGAGACAGAGATAGAGACAGCGACTGTTGGATATGTATATTACCCCGGGGATCACTTCAGTGGCTCTGCTGAACAGATGCACAGGGAACTAATCTAAGGAGGCGGTGAAAGCCAACACATTCTGGCTAGGCTTATAAATGCCTTCAGGCAGATAGCCTAGTACCTACCTATGAACCTATGAACCTATATACATATGTATGTATGTATGTATAGACATATCTATACATAACAGGTCATTTTGATCATGGGACAACAGGATTTCGCTCAGTTTAACTAAATACATGGGTATACCCAGTGGGACTGTCAGTAGATTTAATGTGATTCCAGCCTACAACTACCTGCACTCCAGTCTGGGATTCTGTGTGTTACGGACACCGACATCTGTCCCTGTCTCTGCAGTACTGCATTTCACTCAAAATGTTCATGGCATTCTCCAGCTGTCTGATGTAATTAATATGTGACAGAGATTCATAATGTTACAACACACATAGACTGATACTCTGTGACAACACCAACATAATACCTCACATACAAAAGATGTGGATACCTCCAGATTTTGACCAACAGCATCACCCATGCTAACTTCCCTAGTACACTGAGCCACACAAGCTGTCAGCCAGAGAGCAGTCAATCATCACACAATCAAGAGCATCCGTATGTATATTGTTATTCCTGCTTTAAGTGAGACATAGAATGTGTGCCCGATTTCTATGGTAGTGCCCTGAGTTTGCCTGGACTGCTGATAAACCATTGATGACCTACTGTTAAAGCAGTTATATGGGGAATCTGCAGTGTTGGTAGTGGAGGAGCAACACCACATGTTCTGCTGGGATACACAATAGTCCAACTATCATGTGACCCCACTGTTTAACATCTTCCTTAACTGATGTAATGCATATTCCAACAATGAGGCCTAGTGAATATTAAGGAACACATACTGGTGGACTGGGTAACTGTAGTCCAATGTGGATATTATAAATGTATTTAAATGTATTAAAGGTTTTAAATTCTTAGACAAATTATAATAAAAAGGGTATAAGTTGTGATTATATGTTTTTAGAGAATTGGACTTATTTATTTAGTTTTTTACATAGTTTTTATGAATTAATCATTCAATTAAATGAACCTCAATTGAATGTGTTAAAGGATTGGACAACAGACCTATGACTAAATTCAAACAGCATATAAAAGCATTTCAGTTTTAAAATGGATGTATAACTGATGAAGTTGGCTAAAACGTGTATGTGGATACGTTATTTTGTTTTGCTTGTCTTTATTTGATCCAGTCTTTGTTGTGGAGTGGTTCAAAGTGCTTATTAAAAGCAATTTTACCTTGGAGCTTCGATTTATTTGTGCCTGGTGGAGTTCTCATTACACTTTTCCTGGTTATAAACTTTTTTGGCTCATTTTACCTTTTATCAGTTTTTATGGAGCCGCTGCCGAGCACAGATCCAGCTCCTAAGAGCTCAGAGACTGGGGAACTACGGAAGTTGATTGGGCAACTCACGCAGTTGGTTGCCTTGCTGACACCGCTAAGTCAGTCTTTTGCTTCAATTGCTGCTTCTACACGATTACCGGGAAATCAGGAAGCTAATCGGAAGCAGACTGAAGCGGATGTATTCACCTGCAATGATGCAAGTAATGTTTTTTCAACAGAAGAAGATTTAAACTGTAATAACAGTTTAGATGGCTTTGCACACATCACAGTGGATCAAACGAACACTAACAGCAACGGAACAGAGGGTGTTTCTGTAAGACCAAAAAGTCAGCGAAAACGGCAACAAGCCTGCACGGACCAGCCTAATGCTACTACAGGTACACAAAAACTGTTTTCTGACTGCTTCAAAGCTAAATATAGCTTTGAATTTCAAAGCAGTCCAACCAAATATAGTAACATCAATTTTGTTACGCTTTTGGATGATTTGGAATTTTATTTGATAAAGTATAAAACGCTCGAAATGGACAATGATTACCTTAGACACTGTATTACCCTAAATATTGTACCTAAGGGCTTAAGGGTTTGCAAATACCCTAACAATGTCACTGAAGGGTCTGAATTTCATACTGAGCTCATTACTATTTTTGACAATTGTGGTTTAAATGTAATGAAAGCTATTATTAACAATAATGAAAGGTTAATGCAAAAGTTGCATGGTGACATAGAGAAAACTAACAAAGCTATCACAAATGATTTGTTATACACTGTTGGGGCAAACAAGAGAAAATATGAGAATGTTTTTGAAAAAGTTGATACTAAATGTAAGGAGGTTCAGAACAGGAAGATAGGGAAAATAAAAAGAGACCAAGTGGAATACAAAAATAAAACTCATTACCCTAGACCTAGAATTACTCACAGGAATGGGTATGACAAATGGAGGAAAGATGACAACTTTGAAGGAGAATGGGGGGAAACGGACATTGAAGAACAACAAGAAGAAATATTAGAGACAGATGAGTATCCCCCATTAAGGAGATCAGAGAGGCTTATGCAGCAAGGTAGGGTTTACTACAATTCAAAAAACTACAGGGGGAGGGGGGGGGGATCTTACCAGACGATACGTCAAGGTTGGAACTAGAAGTTGGTATTTCTAACAACTTGAATACCTGGACTTTCAATGGGTTCAACATATATAATTATTCTAGTGTCAGCATTAACAAGAGTTGGTTTGATCTTTTTTCCAAAGGCTTCACCTTCGTTCCCACACAAAAAACGGACATTTTCAAATTATTGATAGACATCAAGTTGTTTATCCGGAAAAAGAATTTAGAACTTTTCTTTAAGGACAACAAGTCTGATTTTCAAGAACAGGGGTTGAAGCGGAAAAGTACATTCAACCCTCCCACTCACCCTCAACTTAGGAACTTTGAATTAAAAGTTGAACATGAAATAAGAAATCATTTGACAACAAGAACTTTTCATTCAAATTTAACCCAGGAAGAAAAAACACTTTGAGAGTCATTAGTGAAAATCACAATCTGAGGGTAATGAAACCTGACAAAGGAGGAGGGTTGTGGTCATGGAAACAATACAATATGAAGGGAAAATGTTGGCCTTACTAAATGATTCAGATAAATACACTAGGGTATCCATTAACAGTGAATTTAGCATACAGAAGGATTCAATGTTTACTATATGACATGTTAATGCAAGGTTCCATAGATCAAAATACTTACAAATTTTTGGTTGTGGACAAACCAAAATTCCCTGCATTTTCGGGATACCCAAAGTCCACAAAATGCCTGTGACCCTTCCCTAAGACCAATTGTGTCAGCGGAAGGATCAATTACAGCTCCCTAGCCAAGTTTGTTGATCACAAGATCAAACATGTACTCGAGGGATGTGAAAATGTTCTAAAAGACTCTTGGGATTTACTGAGAAGAATTAAACCCTCAATATACAGTGAAAACACCTGCTTTGGAACCATGGACGTGATTGATTTGTTTGGTTGTATCCCCATGATTTAGGCCTTTCTTGGTTTGAAGAAAAATTAATTGAAAGTAAAAACTGACACAGACTGATTTCGTTAACACTTTAACATTCATGGAAATTGTATTAAAAACAATTTCATCTACTTCCAAGGGAGTACTTCAAACAAGAAAAGGGGGTTGCAATGGGTGCACACTGTGCACCCACATATGCCAATATTATAATGGCCTTTTGGGAAGAAACTTTTCTTCTCAATTCTCCTTTGATGAACGAATGCTCCCTTTATACTAGGTATCTAGATGATTTGTGTTTTTGGAGTGGTAGTGAAGAAAATTTCAACAACCTTTTGACCTTTGTCAACAACACCTCCACATTTTGAACTTTACAAGTAACTTAGACAAACAGACATAAAAATATCTTGTTGTCCACAAAGAGAAAAAAGAGGGGAACCTGTCATCAAGAATTTTCAGGAAAGAAACCTTCTCCAACTCTTATTTGCACTACACCAGTTGCCATCCCCCCCACCAGAAAAAGGGGGTGTTGAAAGGGCAATTGGTCAGGTGTAGCAGAATGACCTCGGATAATAAAGTTTTTCTTGAAGAAACTGAACTGTTAAAGAATCTTTTTACCCAGAGAGGGTACCCTCTAGAGATGTTCAACAAGGTGTTGGAGGAAGTCAATACAAAAAGAGTAGACACCTTTGCCCCTATTTTAGGGAAGGAAGAAATACTGACCCACAATTTAGGTTCAGCGGGCAATTTCGCTGAAAAGGGGACAGGATTAATAACTACCTTTAGCGAACAATCAGCTTTTGTCAGGAACATATTTTCTAGAGAATGGGATAGCTTTTCAAAATTTTCAGATCTTGAATCTATCTTTGATAAAGAACTAACCCATGTATATCGTAGAGGGAAAAGTATCAAGAATTACCTTGAAGCAGGGATGAAAAACAACAAGTGTAATAACCAAGAAAAATCCAAGAAAGGATTACAAAAGTGTGGGAGATGTAATTATTGTACCTACCTGATCTGTGGGGAAAGTATGGTTTTAGAAGCAAGGAAAATGACCATACATTTAAATTCATTTGCTAACTGTGACACCAAAGGCATCATATATTTAGCTGTTTGCAAAAATGTCCCTCTTTCTACATTGGAAAGAGCGAGAAAGCTCAGACAGAGAATATACGAGCACTTATATGATGTCAGGGTGATGAAAGAAAAAAGTGCATTGAGTAAACATTCAATAAAATGCAACACCACAGGTTACTCATTTTTTGTATTGGAAGTGGTTCCCACTAATCCAAGAGGTGGAATGTGGGAGACACTCATTGAGTATAAAGAATTGTATTGGCAGCTCTTTTTGGATGCAAACCGTAATTTTGGGCTCAATGATATGGTATCATTGGCGCCAGTTTTGAAGATGAGAGCTGCCAAGCTTTAACTCAAAGAAGTTTTTTTAGTTTTGGTTTTATTGTTATGATATTTTATACAGATTGCAAAAAAACAAGTGTTTCTTTGGATTCTCAAGGTCTCAGTGTATGGCTTTGCAATTCATTCAATGGCCACAAGATGGTGCTTTGTTGTAATTTCAGATCCAAAAGCCCAAATCAAGCACAATACAGAAACATTTTAAAAGTCTTATTTAAATGTATTTAAATGTATTAAAGGTTTTAAATTCTTAGACAAATTATAATAAAAAGGGTATAAGTTGTGATTATATGTTTTTAGAGAATTGGACTTATTTATTTAGTTTTTTACATAGTTTTTATGAATTAATCATTCAATTAAATGAACCTCAATTGAATGTGTTAAAGGATTGGACAACAGACCTATGACTAAATTCAAACAGCATATAAAAGCATTTCAGTTTTAAAATGGATGTATAACTGATGAAGTTGGCGACGAAAATGTGTATGTGGATACGTTATTTTGTTTTGCTTGTCTTTATTTGATCCAGTCTTTGTTGTGGAGTGGTTCAAAGTGCTTATTAAAAGCAATTTTACCTTGGAGCTTCGATTTATTTGTGCCTGGTGGAGTTCTCATTACACTTTTCCTGGTTATAAACTTTTTTGGCTCATTTTACCTTTTACCAATGTGGATATTACTTGTGTCCAAGTAGCCCACTATATTTAGTTGCATAAATGCAGCAAAACCATACATACAGTAGCATATTATAATAATCCTTACAAATAGTGTGTAGGATACGGACTTACCTTGTGAATGCAGCAGTTGACAGAACTGTAGTTCAGAGATTACTCTATCTGCTGCAAGTAGTACACAGCCTATACATGGATAGGTATAGGTTTTGTGGGTTGCCTGGTATCAATTTCACTATATGTATGTGAGTAAGAGTAAGGTGTCAGTTCCTAGAGCCCTAGGTTATCAGTGAATGTGCTATGCATTGTCTCTTAGCCAAAGCCAGGGCATACAGTGCACACCTATGTCTGCCTAGAGGGACATCATCAGGGGGTTCCTCCTCTGAATTCTCCTGTGATTGTGGTGGTGGTGACCTATGCACTGATGGGAGGCTGTGTATCCCTTCCGTTTGCTGATCCTGCTGCAGCTGTTTCTACAGGATTATATTATGTAGGATAGCACATACCATGAACATAAATGTGCATATGTGGCTGGAGAGTACTTCAGGGTTCAACCAGATATATCGAGGCACCAGATCTGTGACTTCGGAAGGCTAAATACATGTTCTGTGATGTTCCGAGTTTGTGTATGTGCCTCATTATGGTGTTCTTCAGTGGGTGGGTGTGAATTTTTGATGGAGGTCATCATCCATGGTTCCAGGGCGTGGCCAGCATCTCCCAGTAAATGGCCATGAGATGAGAGGGTCAGTGAGACACCTTTAAAGTCAATGACCATAATAACGCTATCTGTGTTCAGGATAATGCTGCAATTTTACAGTTTTCTGAAAACTAAATGATACTTGCAAGGGCAAACAAAGATGAAATAAGCCAAGTAGTACCTCAGCAGCTATGTTCAAATCATGCCCGCTTAAAGTAAATGATAAATGAATAAAGGCATACTGTCTTCCTCTTTTAAGACAAGTAATAAAAGCCTGTTTGATGTGAGGAAATCATTCAAAGGCATTCAGGGGAAATTACTTTCACTATTGGCTTTTGGGGCCATTCAACATCCAGAAAGCTAACAGTCCTGTTGATAAAGGTATTTATTTTGCAATTGTAGACATAATTTGAACAAAGACATTTAAATCTGGAGTAACACCTCAAAAACTGACAGATTAATTCTACAACCTGAGGCTTTATTAATCCATATCTCATATAATATGTAAATATTTGTATATTAAGATATTCCTTTGTATGTTGCAAAGGCAAGTATTTGCATTTTTAACTAATGAAATGTAGTACAGTGGGCACAAGCAATTGTTTGGTAAGGTCGATGATACTTTATGAATCACATGCATTTGATTTCTTTTTCTTTTTTTCTGTCCTTTTTTCTACGTATCCTAAGATCTCAAGTGCAAAGGAGTATGCACATTAAAATGTTTATGGTAAATGGGCAAAACAGCCAAGTAATGGGACATTGGAATGGCTGCAGGACGACTCTGGGGCCATATATTGGTTGTTCTTCAGTTTGCATTTGAAAGTTGGTATCCCACAATTCCATTGGAGTGGGTGAGGTTACATAATTATGTATGTAAATTTTATGTTAAATGACGTACAGATTTGTACCTATTTTTCATGGGCCTTTGTCCAGATTTTCGATGTTTCCAGGTTGAGAGGTATGAATGATAGTTTCAGTCACATGTGTACGTGGTATGACATTTCTGTCCACATCTCTACATTTTTACAACCCCTTTTATATGTCTACACTCCTGTACACAGAATTTGTTTGTGCACATTACAGACACTGACATGGGGTCTGGAGAGATGCCTACCAGCTTGCTGGATCACTCTACCTGCCTCATTTGCACAAGATTCACCTGCTTATGAGGTGATTTGTATGCCATGGAAGTTTCCTTGTTGGCACATGTGTGCGCACAACTCAGCAGTGCTTACTGAATCTAAAAATGTTCGCTGCCTTATAAGCAGCACAGCATGATGCCTACAGAGAAAAAAAACTGTGTAGGCTTTATTAAATTCCCCCCATGGTATCATTTAACACAGGAAACTGACCTGCATTAAGCTGCAGCTGCCAAGTCACACCTATTATCCAAGTGGAATGAGCCACTTCTGATTGTGTAAACAACATCTGATCTTAAAGGAATCACACAAATGTGAAGGCAATGCTGGTTTTCGACATATGCTGTCCTCACATCACATCAATAATCATTCAGAAATGATCCTAAAAGTGAAATTTGTTGGCATATATCACCTCCCTAAAATCAGTGCACTATACAATTTTTTAATATTTTTTATTTTCTAAAAGAAGAAAACATAAATGTAATAGACCAGGTTATATATAACTGTATATCTGTTTATCAATCAGACCACCCAAAACACCTATTCCACTTTAAGAAAAGAAAATAGAAGTATTACACAATTACTATTTCTTCAAAAAACATAAACTGTTTAGACAGAATTCACACTTGTTTCAAGAAAATTATACTGTGTGGTCAAGTTTCTGATTCCAAACTTCAATAACTAATTCTGTTACTAGGCCTGTAAGCCATGTCACAACACTATCTTGCAACAGAGAGCAATACATTTTACAGAAAATCTTGCATAAGGAATTTCTGCATTAATCGGGTGTTTAACAGTTTAATTTATTTTTGCACACTAAGGAAAATTTCTAGGACAGGACCTCTGGATAGGAAATCACATTCCTTGCAGTCCACATTCATACCATCATAATTTCATTGAATATTTCCAGCTTATAACATAAGGATACCAATAGGCTCTTAGAATATTACTGGTGCATAATTCAGTTTCAGAAAGTGGAAATATGAATGATGTAAGAACTCTTCAATAGTATAAGAGATGGAGAATTCTCTTCTCCAGTATGAAAGAATTTTAGTAATAAATGGATAGTGAATCAAAACCATTCATTTATGTAATAGCCGGTGCAGTGGTGCAGCAGTAGCATTGCTGTCTCACAGCAAGAGGTTCACTGGTTTTATTCTTAGCTGGAGTGCCTTCTGTGTGGAGTCTGCATGTCCTCCCTGCATTTGTGTGAGTTTCCTCTGGGTGCACTGGTTTCCTCCCATGTTACAAAGACATGCATCTGGAGCATTTCTCCCCAGGCATCCACTGAAAATTGGCTATGTTCCAAATTGGACTTTCCCAGATAATAAATAAATGTAACTTGCATATAGCTTTTTCTCAAGAAAGTTTTGAAAGTTCCCTTGTTGAATATAAGAAAAAAGAAAATTAGAAAATTATATCTTTAATTCATGTTTTTAATAATATTTAAGTCTGACCAGCCTCATTTGTAAAGCCATGGAATATATCATCATGAACCTTATAAATAAAGACATAGGTGACCTTCAAACCCTGGATCTGACCCAATTTGGCTTTGTCATGGGCAGATCCTGGTTGTTAAACCTGGTGGATTTCTTCTAAAATGGAACAGGGCCATTGATGAGCAAACCTCGACTTGACAAAGGCCTTTGAGACAATCCCACACTCAGGCATTACAAATAAACTTAACAAACTGAATATAAACCCCTTTGTTGTAAGATGGGCTGCAAACTGGCTCAAAAACTGGTCACACACTATCAAAGTTGGGGACTCCACATCAACCAGCAGACCTGTTACCAGCGGGGTGCCACAGAGTCAGTGCTGGGCTGCCTACTATTTGATATATACTTCTCAGAAGTTCAGGCCAAAACTAGGGGGCTGTGACTGACCATGTTTGCAGATGACTGTAAACTGGGTGCAATTATTGAATTGCCAAATGATGTCAGTATACTTCAGGAGGGTCTTACACATGCCAACGACTGGTGTCTTAGTCATGGTCTCTAACTGAATGCAAGAAATTCATTATCATTACCTTCAGTGAAAACAATGTCCCTTCACACTATCTAATTAATAACAATACCCTATGTACCTATGAAGTGGTAAGAGATCTGGGATCACAAGTAGATTGCATCCTTAACTTTGACCACCATGTGTCTACTGTAGTAAGGAAGGCTTTCTATGTAGCACACTTGATTAGCAAAGGCATTGACTCTAGAGCAAAGGATGTTATAACCCCTCTATACTTGTCAGCAATCAGGCCCATAATTGAGTATAATACCCCTTTCGGCATGTACCATACAAAGCACCTGCAGCAATTGGAGATACCTCAGCCTCAGAGGTTTCTAACTAAGAAGATCAAGGGACTCCAGCACATGCCTTACACAGACTGACTAAAGTCCTTGTCAATATACTCAGTATCATATAGACTTCTTATGGGAAACTTGTGCCTGGCTTAACGAGCAATCTCTGACCCAAATCTAATGACTTTGCTGCACATCTGTAAATCAAATGGGACTAGAGCTACCCATTCCAGGGATATAAATCTGGCCTGCAACTTAAATAGGACATGCTGGAGGGACAGATTTATCTCCCAGCGACTGCTGCATCTTTGGAATAAGCTACCAATTCATATGAAGCAGAGCACCTCTATGACACTGTTCAAAAGGAACCTGGACAAGTGAATGGGGCACCATAAATTCTTACTAGGGATAGTGCCAAATGCCTCCTGGACATGGGCAGTCATTACTAAATACAATCATAGGTATTGACTAGAGTATCTATTGTATTACATTGGGATGAAACAGCTAGGCTTGAAATGACATCCTTCTCAATACCTTAGTAACCTCCTATGATCCTTGAGATATTTGAAGCTTTAGTAATGTAAAAAATGTATCTGAATATTTAGTTTAAAAGTATTTGAAACTTTATTAACTGAGAAAAAGTTTTTCTGAAATAAAGGAGGGATCACTAGGAGAAAGGAGATGACTTAATGAGAAATGAGTTGAGCTATTTGCTGCTAATGAAAGATTACTGAAAAAGCTAATGAGGGTTGTGATGACACACCACTGCCAACCAGTAATCAAGGAACCTCAGCCCTCACCACTGGCAACAATGGGGGATGTTTACTAGTAGGATAAAGATACACATATACAGTATTTCCCGATGCAGCTCTCTGCATCAAGTGCAATTTCCCTTAAGAGCACAAAGAGACCACAGTCTGGGGCTGGTTTCTCCCTCTTTCTCCAGATCCCCAGTAAGACTCCCCACTGGCACAGCTATAGAATTAAGATCTCAGCTGAGTGACCATTCCAAGACCTCCAGCACCTCTCTGTCCAACCAGTGCTTCATGTCCCTGCCCAAGTAGCTGACACACACACACACTCCTTGAGGTGTGATTTACACAAACACACCCGGGAAAGGCTGCCACAGGTTTATTAGCTATGCCCCCTTCTGCACAGACTATAAGGTAGTTACTACTGTCACTAGTCAGTCCTTATCAGCTATTTTAGGGTCCTTAACTAAGGGTGTCCAATCTTACAGTGGAATATTAATACTAATGCAAATAGTAGTTTGACCAAGCACAAGGCTATTGGGAGTGTCCCACATTGTGTCACCAAATAAATATGCAAGTACTCTCAAAACTTAAATATCTCTACACAAATCAGCCACAATAAAAGGCTTAACTATATTTACTAATAAATAATAAAAGAAATAGAAAATACTCAGTAGGTATATTTACAGTGACATCAGAGTTCAAAATCACAGGAAATATTTAAAATAATGCAGTACAGGCTCACACAAATAAAGGAAAACAAAATCTAAACTGAGCTTTACTATATTCCTGACTGTATCTAAGAGAATTACTGTACCCTAAAAACTTACTAATAGACCAGGGCAGATGTGGTGAATGTTTTTTGTTGTCAGGTCCAAGAACGAATACAGAATGCTCAGTTTCACTAAGACTTCTCAAAATAATATCTAAAATATTACTGCTGGGATAGCTTGCAGGATAACATCACTTCTTGTTATCTGACTTCTAGTTCCGAGGCAAAATGTTCATTCCTGAAATTAGAATGGGTGATGCCAATGATGGTTCAAATCTGGAAGCATCCACATCTTTTGCATGTGAGGAATAATTATGGTGGTATTTTCACAGACTGTCAGTCTGTGCATGGTATAGCATTATAAACCTCTGTTACATCTTATGACATCAGACAGCTGGAGAATGCCATGGACATTTTGAGTGAAGTGCAGTACTGCAGAAACAGGAACAGGTGTCAGTGTCTGTAACACACAAAATCCCACACTGGAGTGCAGGTAGGTATGGGCTGGACTCACTATATAAGTGCTGACAATCCCACTGGGCATGCCACTTAGTTGAACTGAGTGCAATCCTGTTGCCCTTGATGAAAATGACCTGTTATATATACTGTAGATATGTCTATACATACATACCTGTCTGCCACGGTTTCTCTCTCTCTCACATACATGGTATATCTATATCTATATATTTACAAATAGATATATACCTATATATATATATATATATATATATATATATATATATAGCTATAGCTATATATGTATATATATATATATATATATATCTATATATATATATATATATATATATATATATGTGTGTATATATATATATATATATATATATATATATATATATATACACACACACACACACACACACACACATACATCTTAGCCCCTTCCTATATATCTGCATAACACATATACATATCATACACACACACAGTTACATTTATATATACATCCCTGTTACATGTATGTGGATGTCTGTATTGTCCTACATACCCTAGTAATGGTAAGTGCAGCTTTGTTGCTCAAAGGATTCAAAGTAAGGGCTCAGTAGTACATAATGCCCTTAAATAAAGACACCTGTGCCTGCTGGATGTCACCAGATAGACAACAACAGATTAGCAGGTGGTGTAATATATAATGTTGTCTACACATGCATGGACAGGGCACATTGTTCCTTCCCATTGGCTTGCTCATCCAAGTGTAACCAGCCACATATGGCCATACTGTTAACTGTAGATGCATAGCTATAATAACACTTATCTCACTGATAGGATACCAGATGCAGATAACAGTACAAAGTAATATCACTCTGCAGGCCACATATGCTGTTCAACACTAGCCTAGTTTGTGTAATCCTCAAGTGGTTTGCCTGCAATTACCTATAAAATAGACATCAGCTGTGGTGCGTGAAATAAGTACTGTGGTCTATAGTGCATAAGACTAGATAGTTAGATGTTCTAATCTCACTGCAGGTCAGTTGGTGTGTGTGTGTGTGTGTGTGTGTGTGTGTGTGTGTGTGTGTGTGTGTGTGTGTGTGTGTGTGTGTGTGTATTCCCCTTCCAAATAACTGAGAAACCTTCATTGGTTATCAAACCTCAATGGTTATGCACTTTTTGTCCAAATAAGTTGCTGCTGACTTTCACCCTACCCTCTTCTACAAGGCCTGGTGATGTCATCTACCTTAGGAATACCAGCTGCCACTGCAACATCTGACTTAAGCTGTGGCACATGCAATAAGCATGGTGATCTATAGTGCGTAAGATTAGATGGGTAGAGCTTCTAATCTCACTACAGACCAACTGGTGCATATGTGTGTGTGTATTCCCCTACCAAGCAACTGAAAAAAACCTCATTGGCTATCAAACTGTGATTGTTATACACTTTTTTGGCCCTGCCAGCTGCTGCTGGCTTCTAAGCTGCCCTCTACTACAAGGCTTGATGATGCCAGCTACCTTAAGACTACCAGCTGCCATAGTAGCATCTAACCTAAGCTGTACTGCTTGTAATAACTATTATGATTTCTAGTGTGTACTACTAGATAGAAAGGCGTTCTAAACTCCCTACAGGCCACTTGGTGCAGGTGTGCGTGTTTGTGTGTTTATCCCACTGTCAAGCCACTAATGACCCTCATTGGCTATCAAACTGCAAAGATTACGCACTTTTTGGTTTGTCAGCTGCTGCTGGCTTCCAAACTGCCCTTTTCTACAAGGCCTGATGATGTCATCTACCTTAAGACTACCAGCTGTCATTGCACCATTTGGCTTAAGTTGTGGAGCATGCAATAAATATTGTAATCTATAGTGTGTAAAACCAGACAGGTAGGGGTTTTAATCTCCCTAAAAGCAACTTAGTGTGTGAGTGTGTGTCTCCCTCTGCCAAACGACTAAGAAATCCTCACTGGCTATCAAACTACAATGGTTATGCACTTTTTGGACCTGTCCATTGCTGCTGGCTTCCAAACTGCCCTCTTCTACAAGGCCTTATGATGTCATCTACCTTAAAACTACTAGTTGCCCCTATAATAACTGACTCAAGCTGTAGCCCATGTGATAAATATTGAGCTCTATAATATGTAAGACTAGGTAGAAAGGGGTTCTAATCTCACTGTAGGCCACTTTGTGCATGTGTATATATATGTGTGTGTGTGTGTTTGTATGTGTGTGTGTGTGTGTGTGTGTGTGTGTGTGTGTGTGTGTGTGTGTGTGTGTGTGTGTGTGTGTGTGCCAAACAACATATAAACCCTCACTGGCTATCAAACAGCAATGATTATGCAATATTTGGCCATGTCAGTTGCTGCTGGTTTCCAAATTGCCCTCTTTTACAAGGCTTGATGATGTTATCTACCTTAAGATTACCAGCTGCCATTGTAGCGTCTGACTTACGTCGTGACACATGCGATAAGTGTTGTGATCTTTCATCTACAAAACTAAAGGGTTCTTCAGAATTTTATTTGTAGCAAGTGATGTGACCCTCCAAATACCCGACCACATCTATGCCTGCTGATGTCATCCAGCATAATATGTGCTAAATGATAGTACTATCAGACATGAGGTGTTTTGTAAACATCACATACTGTGATCTGTAGTGTGTACAATTATATAGGTAATTATTCTAATCTACATACTGCCAAATTGCACTATGTGTGTGTCATGCCATGTCCTGTAAGCAGTAATTGGAAGTGGTGCTATCCTCAGTGTAGCCATGTTTGTGTCTGTGGCTATCAGAGCAATTTACATCAGCTTATGGAACCATAGGACAGTTGAACTTCACTAACATAATGGCCATACAACCATCACAATTGTAGACAACTGTATACCTTTATTTACATGATCCGTACATATTGCCTCAGTCGAAGATGGACACATGGAGAAGCCCTGTGGTGAAATGATGGTTGACCAACCAGTCATATAGATGGCATATGCTGAGGTGCACTGAGGTGCTGTGCTTGCCATTAGCCAGGGTTCTGTTTCAAAGATGGGGCAAGTCTGCTAGACAAATCTCTCCCACCAACATGCATTACTAACATCACATACTAGGTTAATGTCCTTAGAGTGATTAATCCATGTACTATGCCACTTATAGATATGCAGCATTTACAATCAAGCATGGTCACACATTGACCCATATGCAATGCAGAGATCACCTCTGAGTAGTCTATATGCCACAGGCTACAATGACACTCATTTCAGGCAATCCCCACTGAACACATGCTGAAGATTTAAAGTTCCTTTGTGAGGGACCATACTGTTGTGTACAAGTGCCATTACTGCTTGGAAAGGTCCATTACCAAATGGCCATTGCACTCAGATATTGGCATGCTGAGGGAAGAGTACATGAAGGTTATGAGTATGTCAATTACAGGTGATTGTGCCCTTAGCTATGACATATGATTCCCGTCATACAACTCGAGAGACATGGTGATCTCAGGCACATTAGGCGTAAGCCTGTGTGGTCAGGTCTGAGTGCCTAGTTCTTTCACCCTGAGAATGTACATCACATGTTGCGACTGATGTCCTACATACCAAGTACATAGGTGTTAGTGATGGAAATGATACTACATATATATTTGCATGGAGTTTATGACCATTACTCTGTCAACAGGCATTTTCTCATCAATACCCTCTTGTAGGATATTGACATAACTCACAGACTCCATGAGTGCTCACAGTTTGTAGGCAGCCAAAACTGTTAGCCACAGACATTAAGTATTTGCTTGTATTATAGTTAACTGCAGTCCAAGCAGTAGAGGACCCAGGACTGAGCGCATTGAACACTGCTGCTTACAGATCAGCTATTGGAGGCAGATGCCCCTATGCTGAGTATGTGTGCTATCACTGGACCACTAAGTGACCCCTACAATTATAGTACCATGGATGCCTAAGTGGGTGCTTTGTAAATGATGCCTGAGTGGGAGATATAGTCAGAATGCTTGGTTCAGTCCAAGTGGCTATGTGACCTGATGTCCCCCTCACCCAGGTCCTTGGTGACTGCGTTGGAAGTGCCCACCACATTTAACAGTCTTGATCCCCCTGTCAGACATCCAAACCATGTACAGTCAACTGTGTGTAGATCACATATATATATGTTGATCAACTGCATGATGATTGCCCCTACAGCCATACAGATATGGATACTGAGGCAAAGAGGTCTATAGATCTGGTGGTCAATGCATGCGCCACCTCTGTGCAAGGATATAACAGTTGCCGGTGTCCAGTCAGCTGGGATTCAGCCAGTGGTTTCAGTATAATTGCAAGGTGTTCCCAATGACAGATCCCATGACAGATCCCATGTAGGATGCAGCCTGAGATGTTAGCATGCCCCATAGATGCTGTCTATCCTCCATAGAGAGGCCATTTATGACCTGTCTGTAGATATGGAGGTTATGCTACAGGTGTGTCACATGTGGTGAGGACAGAGGAGTGAAGTTGACGCAGATCATGTGGGACTACAGGTTAGCTATGAGAACAGACTCATTCTATGTGGCATCATTATGTATGAGATCAGCAACAATCTGGGCCTGTCCTCTGTGGTTACACATGTAACTACACTATGTTTTATGGTTCTGCTTTGTGTGGGTGGCTAATTTTGTCACTTACTGTGTCTACACAGCATCGCCTGTTTTAGCTGAGGAGGTTATGCCATCATTTTAGGGTGGGGCAACCTCATCCCAACTGTCACACAGCAATGTCCACCTCTAATTGTACAATCTGTAATGGCAGTTTTCCACCAGACAGGTTTTCTGTGCCATGATGAATCTGTGTTCCTCCTGTCAGGTAGAGCTGAGTTCATGCAGTTGTAATATTGCTGTCATAATGCATGGGTGTAGAGCTCTGCATACGTGCCTGTCCTATAAGAGGGGGGAGGTGCAGTCAAGCTATTTAAAACATCCCACAGGAGGTAATAAATGGCTTTGTTGAAATATATTTCTGTATTGTCTGCAAGGTAGAGTTAGTGCTGGTAGTTTTAATTACACTGATCTGTGGTCGGATCCCACAAAGGAGGACCTCACATTTGGTGACTGCAGTGGTCACCCATATTGGTAAACGCATGATGCAATATGTTGGTTCCCCTGGGGGGATGTCACACCACTGATCCAGGGAATTGTAGTTAAGGACATAGACTAACCTTTGGACAACTGAGCTGCAGCACAACTAAGCAACACAGCTGGTGGTCACTTTATGTAACCCCACACCATGGCATAATGATATATCATGACAGACAAACATACATACAGATACACACAATGGGTGACTGGATTCATGGACCTGCTATTGTAGCCAGCTATTGCTTGATTATGTGCCCTTCCAGTACTGAATGGCACCTGCAGTGTCTCCAGGAAATCACAGTGTTTCACACAATCTGGATGTGTATCTGTCCTTGATGAGTATGTATAAACCACCTACATTACCTTGAACACTGCCATTTTGAGGTGTGAAGATGTAGATGGACATGTAGTCTGGTACAGCTGTGGTGTTGTCCATAGCCTTGAACCACATGTCCTTGACTGCACACATGTCTGCATAATCTAGGGTGGGACTCATTCCACAGAGTAAGTTTCAGTGCTGACATACCCACCGTGTAGCAGAATATCCATGATGTTGTACAAAGATGGTGTTCTCATTGCCAAACTTTCCCTGAACAGTGCATCTAAGATGCATTGTTGGGGTGTCAGTAGCCATGGCCACTACTCCAAATCACAGGTGTGAGAAATGAACACCATCACTGGTGAAGCATTGATATCTCTTGGACAAGGTATCCCAGGCAGACATGTAGTAGATCCCCTGACAATGACACCACATGCTAAGACAATTATTGACTTCCATCAATTTCCTTATGTATGGAGCCATCTTCCTAAGTGAGGGCCAACTGCAGCTGAAATCTATGCACATACCTATGAGACACAGACTGGCTAAGCACAGTCATGAGTCTGCATACAGGCTGATTATGTATGTCACTAGTCGTATACACCTACAGGAACTATGATGTCAACATACTGTTAACTGATATCCCTTGATTTGTGGCAGTGTGTGGTAAGGCCTATTGTATCAACCCATAGACAGCTATCTGTGATCTTTCCCATTTGTTGCCACTTCACACAGACATGTATCACCTCTGTCTAAGTGGTGTGATTTCATGTTTTGCCTTAGGTGTTTGACCACCGAGAAAGTGGTGCATGCAGTATTATGTGTAGCATGCACTTCAAAGACAGAATTTTCTCAGGTGTCTGTTTGGCAATGTGTCTGGTAAGGCACTGCACACATGCAGGTGTGTGTGATGTGGGTGTTGGTGGAGCAGGATGTGAGCTGTGCATGTTGGCATAATGGCCATTGTGATATGTAATGACTGCTGTTGGAGACAGCATGGCAGCAAGGTTTGAAATGCACTCACATCTGTCACACAGTGTTTTGTGTGCAATAGGAGTAGAGAGGTGGGTACACTCCCAAAATCTCATCAGCAGGTCCTGCAAAGATAGGGTCATGCTGCCACACCCTTGGAGTTAACAGCCTGATATACAGTGTTTGTAGATACACCTTGCTGTGAAGATGTTGATGACTGTGCATGCATAGAGGACTTGTTCAACTTTGCTGACATTACATTGGCCTTGCAAGTGTATGATGCCTGTCAAGCAACTAGATAACACATTGGCTCTTTTGTGACATGATGTGGGAACATGGGCATGTGTTTTGGGTACATAATTGTACAGTATGATATGCCTAGGACATGCGGTAGATGGACACACATTGGACAAAGGTGGCCAGTCTGCTGTAGCCGATCTCACAGCCATGTCATGCAGATATCCAACAGTAATCTGTTGAAGGGCAGGATGCTTGACTAGCTGTGAAATTGTCACCTATGATGGCTCACCATCACTGTGCTGATTGTTTCAACATGACTTGACATCTATGCCAATGGACATTGTACATAATGTTGTGGTGCTACAGCAGTGCTACTAATTCCCCTCTTGTCAGTTCCCTAGTGACATACCAGCAATTCTGATACAGATGGCATAACACATGCAATAGCCAACTGATTGCCCAGGTTTCCAGTCAAGGCATCTACCTTGAAAACGGTATGTAAAGCCTACAGAGCCTTTCATGATGTGGGACAGCTATGTGGATAAACTAAGAGGTTGTATACTGCTTGTCATCATGGGCTTCATAGTAATGTTTTGCATGTGATGACAGAAAATGTATTGGAGCATGGTATCCTAGGTGAGAGCGGAGTTGGAGAGACCAGCAGTAGTAGTTGCCAGCCACCAGCAATTCCGTGGACTCCCATGCTTAACACAGTGTTCACAAGGTAATTGTGTCCTTCCAGTACACACCACTTGGGTAATGTCCAACTGCTGAATACCTGTGTAAAACCCCCACCTTACCTTCAAAGGGTATACATATTACACATCACTAACGTGTTTGTGCTCTGTACAGACACCTTGGATTACTCTCTTTTTGGAACATGCTGTAAACAACTACAATGCTTACTTGCACAGAGGACAACTAGCATGTAGTGTCTGGCAGTATCCCCAGATCTCTGACTCATGTGACATGAAATGCCATGAAAGGAGTTAGCATGTATATGAGCAGTAACACTGCTGTACACCTACTGACACTGGATCACACACTATTTGTTATGCACAAGGCCAAATTATGCCTACTGACTCTAACTGGTGGACACCATTGAGTGTTACACTATGCAATGGATGAAAGGATTATTACTAAAGTCGACTTACCATGACCTGACAAGGTGTTTGACAATATTAGGCCAGCAGGCTTTGCTGGAAACTGTGTAGGTTATCTACAGAGTGTTACGTCAGCTGGTGGATAGGCAGGTGTTTGACAGTCATAATCTGGGAATATAGCAACTGGAGATTTATGCTGCAATGACACCAGTCACTAGTGGATTTTCCCAGACATTATTGATAGCATACCCCTTCTAGCCATTCCCTCTCTGCAGTCATAGCCATTGTCAGTTCCCTCTGACTGACTACATTAGTAGGTGATTGCATGTCAGGAGCTGTCACTGAATCCAACACATAATCAAAAGTTATCCAGGATGGCCTGAGACACACATTCAGTTATTGTCTCAGCCACTGACAAATACTAAATGCCAGTGACTGCACAATACTATCCTTTGGAAAGTCATCTACTCCTGGGAAATATAGTAGTGTTCGCACACCACGCAGTTGAGCCATTACTCATGGACCTATGGACACAGAGAGTAATGTAACTTTTGACTGTCACTGGTCGGTAAGATGTGGGAATTCATTCAATGTTGTACAACCTAAAATGGAAAGGTATGTGATGTAACTCCTAGACTGCCATTGCTATACTGAATGTGACACTCATCACACCTATCATTGTGTAAAATGGCACCTGTGCTATGTCACTACACAGGCATATCTTACAACTGTAGCAGCCAAACAGGTACCATGGTACAGCAATACTCATTGCAGATAACATGTCCTATGGAGTCCATGTCAAGACCATGCATGTGTAGACTGTCTCATAAATGCTTTGGAGGGGATGTATATGGCTGCCATATAGGGAGGTGTCATATACCACTGTGTACATCCTGTGTATCCATGACAGGACTAATACATGTCTTACCGGTCCTACACACCTAAACCATCACTGTGGTATGAATAGTACATACTGCAGAGACAGGTATGTAACACAGACCCCATATACATGTAAAGCACCCATCTGCTGTGACACACATCATGTTCACGTTACACCATGGGATGCAGAACAAGACAATCATAGCTGTTGTCAGAGAAATGTCTGTAATGGACACAGGAAATCTGTAGATGGGTCATATCCAGCACCACAGCTTGTAGATGTGTTAGCTTCCAAAACCCTCATGACACTTATTAAGGGCATCAGACCTTTTCATAGATTTGGAATGCATGAGTACACTAAATGGCACTGTTGTCCTTGTTAGCCTGTTATACACATATGGAATTATGGAGCCATGCACCTATAGTGCTGTAACTTGCTGAAGACATATTTATTCTCTGCTGATATTCTATCCTCTGCTGTGATGTCTGTGGCTTTACTGGTACTGTGTATCCACAGCTGTCCCCAACAGAATCCTGAAACAGAAACATAAATAGGTCCATGATACACCTTTCATTATGTAAGTATACAGCCATTACAACATCATACAATATAAGGTACACAAATTTATGTGGCTTACTCATCACAAATGTCAGCATACAGTACCTGTGAGTAATCACTACAAGTGGCATGGCAAAATAACAACACATTACATAATTACATGTTAATTTATATAGTCACCCTGTACATCAGACTTCATTTCCCAGCATCGATGACGAGGATGACAGGTATGTGGCATATGTATAATCACTTGCACAGGGTGTTGTGTGGGGGTGCAGGAGGACTAGGCTGACCCAAAAGGTTGACATCATGTGTGTGAATCAGGAAGGGAAGCAGGCAAGATGGACCATGGAAATGTGCCATGTGTGTGTCTGTAGGTGACCTGATTTTGACACTGGTGTGTGAGTGTGAATGAACACAGTCAAGCTCAGTACTAGCCCTACATGTGTGTATGTTGGACAGCTTTAAATTGTGCATGGTAGAGCTGACGGTTCACCATCTCCAGTCCCAAACATGGGAACTGGCTCTACCAGGAGTTGCACTGGCACCTCCATGCCCAAGGTCAGAAGCAGTGATAGTAGCTGATGGTGACTGCTGTCTGCTGGGACTGTGTCCTCCACAGGAATGCAAAGGACTGTGAACCCATGGCCTGCCACATCTTGGTGCAGATAGCAAACTCCCCTCTGTCACACTGGATGTGCTGCCACTATGGAAGCGTGACTGTGCAGGGCCAGGTGGACTCTCAGCAGATGAGGTTGTTGACCTACGTCCACAAGGCCGATGCCCAACTCCAGTCACACATTCCAGCACAGACACTGTGCATTCCAAGACAAACACTGTCTCAGCCCCGCTTTTTTCCACTACATCAGTGAACCGATCCAGGGTGTCACTAATGCGGTGGGAGTAGTCACAAATGTCAGACTGTTGTGCATCCATAACCCTGAGCACCCCTATCATCTACCTTTATGGAACCTTGCCAGTTCTCTGGCTATGGCCATGGTCTACACTCACTGGAGCCATAGTTGCCACACTTTCCTGTTCAATGTCCCCACCCTCTGACTGTCCAGTATTTGTGGCCTTCAGGTACTGGGTATGTGTAGTGATGTCAACCTCTGGGACAAATTCAGCTCCTGAAACCACCACCTGTGCCTCACTGTGGCCACCATAATCATCAGAGTCTGAAAAGACACTGACATCAGGTTGTGTATGGGACAGAGACCAACCCCCCCAACCCCCCCCCCGGTCACCTGTGATAAGAAAGCAAAAAACAGTGCATTAATACCTAGATTGCTATGCTCTGCAGTACTATTTTGCAATATATGTACAGTTCTATACACTGTCGGCACTATTAGAGACCTGTTGAAACTCCAGCCTTACATAATAGGACAAGAGGACATTACTTTTCCCATAAACAGCTGCAGTTACTTGTAAATAAAAGACATAAGGCCTTCATGTAGATTAGAAGGCCTTTCTAATATGTTGTGTTGGACATTACTGGGGTGAGGAGACTATATCATTGCAGATGGTAGGTCTGTAGCAGCTACTGTTACATAGAGATGTGTGTGCTACAGGCTGCAGCTACTGCTGCAGTTAATAGGCAATCTCATCAGCAACAATGAGGTACACTGTTGACATTTGTGAAGACTCTGCACAGTTGGCACATATGACAATCTGCAATATCCTGATAATAATGTCACATCTATCAGTGTGGTCACACCTACAAGGCATAAGTATGACTCTAATATGTGTATAGTCAGAAAATGTCTGTGCAGTTGGGAATCATGATAACAGTAAACCAATCCAGGCACCAGGCCTGGGATGGACTTTAGGGATTACATTTCTGTAAACTTACAACTATAACAAAACAGTGTTGTGCTTACCAGGAGAAGTACCACAGTGTTGTCTGATATCTGAAGGACCCGTGAAATGTTGAAGAAGAGGTAATGTCAGTACCACCGCATGTTGCACCACAACAAGGTGATACATCCATAAATCTCACATTTACAGTACCTATTGTGTTAATTGTTATATCGGTCAACATCTGAGCATGAGAGTCAACCTGCAGTTAAACTCTTCCCCCCAAAGAACACAGACCTGATACCCACATACGATTATATACACCCTGACACACTGAATGCTACAGTATTGCAATTGTAATCACACTAAACTTACGTACATGCTCCTCTGCCATGGAAACTGTGGCAACCACATCCATACTCTACAGTGTGATGGATGCCTGGGAGCTGTCTTGTGTGCCTAGGTTCACCAAGAATTCTGCAGTGGCTTAGCGTGGTTGTTCCACTGCAAGCTTTCCAGTGGTGATGCCATGATCTCTGCCACATCTGCTGCTCTTCTGCATGCAGCATTGATCATGTCCATTGCACTGTATCTATCCTGCTCATATGTCCTGCTCTGATGACCTGTGGCATTCACGTCATGGACAAGTTCAGCCCACAATGCTGCCCACTGTTCGCTGTTTTGCCTCTCCTAGACAGTAGGAGTTCATGGCGTTGCCAGAGGCCTTTAAGTATAATATCATTCTCTGCATCCATGAAAGGTGTATGATGTCTTGGGTACATGTTTCCTGAAAGAGAACAGAATGGGAACACATGTCGGATCACATACGTGGAAGTATAATATGTAGAGATACAGCAAGAACAACATGGATGGCAGTATCTACTTCTTGATCACATATGTCATATTCCACAGTGTGCAAACTTACTAATCATGTGGATACAACTAAGATACTATTGATAGTCATCTATTCCCATGTTTGCCGTGACAGATACTTCTGTATGATCATTCATCCAACATTGGATTCTATTGTAGTGTATCCCCTCAGGGCTAATCCCCTGATAATATGTCAAAACAACAGTGCCAACAAACAGCAGTGTGCTATTACAACCACTATAAAGAGACAGTCTGACAAGGCCAGTGTGCCACATTGGACAAAAAGCATTCCACCTTTGATGTATTGTACGTCCTCTGTAGGTGTAACAAATCTGGAGATCAATGCCATGTCATTATCACAGTTCTAACAAAGGCTTAATGCTGTAATCCCAATTCCATGCAAGTATATTTACACATCTGCATCCTGTTGTAAACAAAAAGGTTACATACCTGCTGGAGTGCAAAACTCCTCTGTTGATATGTGGTGATATTTAATTTTTTGCAAACAATTGTTTTGTGTGCAGAAAGTCTCATACAGAATGGTTCCCCATACCAGCATGTTTACCTTTTAACATGATTCTTATTAGAAGGTGATTGACTCTTAGCCAATCTGTGGTTCTGAAATGCTAGTTGCAGCCAACACAGCTGATTTGCACTATCAGCCAATGACATGCAGCCACTGTACAAGATATAAGACCTTCATGTAGATTAGAAGGCCTTTCTGATATGCTGTGCTGGACATTACTGGGGTGAGGATACTACCTCATTGCAGACGGTAGGTCGGTAGCGGCTACTGTTACATAGAGATGTGTGTGCTACAGGCTGCAGCTGCTGCTGCAGGTAATAGGCCTAGACAGATATTGTGAACACTTTGGAGGGCAGCAAGTTGTAGGAGTAACTGTAGGAGCTGTGCCAGCCTTGTAGTAGAGGCAGGTCCACAGTGAGGGTACCCATTCCACTCCAATTATGCATGTGTTTAAGGTAAGTATGTTAGGCAATGGTATCACTAACAGAGTATTAGGCAACATATGTGTTGTATCCTTGAGCAACATAGGGGATAAATATGACACTATGTCCACCATTTGGGCAACTGTCAGGCCACATGTTACAGGCTGGTACTCATTTGGAACGTGCATGCTGATAGTCCTTGTTACAAGCAGGAGCTTCATATGTGCATGCTAGTTGTGCAGCTGTGCTAATATGCACTGTGAGTTTGAAAGGATTTTGTATTGCACATGGATAGTAGTGGATATCATTTGCATTACCTCAGTTACAATCCTCTGTGAATGCATATTAATGCATAATGTGACACTTTATGTACTTATAGCTTTGGTATAGGGATATGTGAAGTGTGTTGCTATCTGGCAGGTCTGTGTCTTCCATCAGTGTCAACCAGACATTTCATTTGAAATGCATTGTCTGGATAAAGAGTGCATGGCTCAGTCCCTAATTGCTGACTTCACAAAAGTGTAATTTAAATGCTAAACACCACTGGATTTGAACTCAGGACTGTGTGTGGCAAAATGTTCTGTTTGCAAGGCATTTAATAAACAGAGCTGCTAAGTCAATGTTACATGAGGTGTATTTGCAAGATATAAGTACACACATACAGGCTATGACATACTTTTTTTTACAGCCAACATTATGTGCATGACTTTATATGTATGTATTTCTGCACTAGAGTCCCAGTTGAACTTGTATTTTGCCAGTAATATCTTATCAGGCATGTTTGTAAATGTTGCTCATAAAAGGGGACACTTACCTGCTATTACAGACCTCACTTACATCCATTATTCTGTGTTTGGCTTTCTAGTGGTGTACTCTTGCACCAGACCTCAAGGAGCACTCCCAAGTTTTCCATTTAACTTTCAGCAAGTTTGTGTGACGTGGCGTGATGCATAACTCTGCTTAAACATGCTTAATGAGTGTAACTTACAATTACTATGCTTTGCTTAAACCACCATTTTTATTAACAGCTGTGTGGTGTGGCAGGTTAAAGCAGTGGTGTACAGGTGCAATGGCCTTGGGTTCAAAATAGGGGACAGGTGTTTATTTTGTACATGTTTATTATTTAAAACACATTTCAATATAGCTCTATTTAGCTGACCATCGAGCTAAAAATATATAAAGAAAAGAAAACTGGGGCGTTAGGAAAGTGGTGAAAAGGGGTACAAGCAGGGGAGGACATAGTGAAAGGCAGATATGTATCTTGCACGATAGCTAGGAAAGAACCATAGCTATCCATGTTTTATACAGCAACACTTGTGCACTTTGACAGAATGTGTAGATGACTTTGAACTATAACCCCCAGAGAGAGGGAGGAAGACAACATAATTGCATTGTTAAGCCAATTGGACCAAATTATGTGTGTCCAGTGTATGCATGTACAAAATAGAGAGCTATGTATGGGACAATATCTTTTTTGGGAGAGGTGCCCATTTTATTTTTAAGGTGAGAATGGAATGTTGGAGAAGGGACATAGGTACATGTGGGGGAGGTAAGTTGGGTAGGTGAGGAAGATTTTTCAGACAGAAAAGACAGACAAGACAGCAGACAGGGATGGTGTGTGACACAAGAGGGAGGTGAACGCCTTAGATGGGGAGGGTGTTGTGGAATCTCAATCCAATGTGCCTCTACAATGTAGCAGCATGACTCACATCCCAACCCATGGGACTGTTGGCACTGCTCTGTCACTGTCCAGAGGATGGTGTGAGCCTGCCCTACTAGAGTGGCCAGCATGCTCTCCATCCCAAGCAAGCATTTTCCAAACCCAATGTAGAACTGGTGGAGTATCCTGGATGCAGATGTCTGTGAGACCCCCATCATGTTCCCAGTTGGTCTTTGGAAAATACCTGTAGTTAGTATCCTAAGGGCTACACATACCTTTGTTTCCACTGGGATGGGTTCTTCTCTGCTGGCTCTAGTTCTGAGTTGAGAGTGGCAGAGCTCAGTGAATTCTTGTAGTATGTCCCTGTCTACCCAGTAGTGCTTTACAATCTCCATCTTATGTAGCTCTTGGAAGGTTACCCTGGGCTTGAACACTCTTCTCCTTCTCTGCCTAGGCCTAGTATCAGCAGCACCAGTAGAACTGACTTAATCTTCTAGCACATACAGATGTAGAAGATCTGCCTATAATGTAATTAACATCATTTAATGGCCCTATTTCAGTGTGAAATGCCTCACACAGCAGAGCATATTGCAGCATAGCTTATACAAAAGTCAAAATTTCTAATTGAATACATCCAGTTGCGAGAATACGCTCAGCCCGGGCGCACGCCATGCAAACATGTGCACCTAAGTTTAAAAGAGCTTAGAAGTAGAGGATACACTCCCTGATGTCAGACACATCTTGTGTAAACATTAACATTGTGTAAGACTCTACATGAAGAGGATATACAAACACGGTTACTCCTTTCTGCTATTCAATAACCCCACCTCATTTGCATACTCATCCATGCTGGCACCCTAGAAACTACACACTTCATAGCCCTATCACCTTAATAATAGCAGCAATGCACCATTATAGGGACTCCACACAAGCTTCTATCAAAATTTCTGTCACATACTATAAAATTATTTTTTTTCTATTATTTTTTTAAGTTTCCCATTAAGCATGTTTGTGCACAGTGGAGCGTAGCGCAAACATGCCGAGATTATTAAAACAATTATTAATTTAACTTATTTCTTTTAATCTTTCTGGCATATAGACTAATAGTTTTGGTCATATGTGTATGTGGGCTTACATTTTCAGGGGAATTATGTCCACATTTCTACAGTTTTACACGCCCTTTTGTTTGTCTAGAGATTGGTACGCAGAATTTTTCCACATACACTACAGACTGTGGCACAGGGTCTGAACAGATGCCTTTCTGCATGTTGAATCACTCTACCTACCTCATTTGCATGATATTCACCTGCTTATGAGGCCATTTGCATGCCACAGACATTTCAGTGTTTGCACGTGCATGCGTGCCTTTAAGCAGCACTTACTGAATCTAAAAATGTTCATGTCTGTTTTAGCATCACGGCACGATGCATACAAGAAAAAAAATGTGTAGGATTTATTGAATTTCACCCATAATAAAAAAAAAAAAAAAACATTTATTAGGATTCAATACAACATGGCAATCATTTAATATATATATAGACATTTTAGACAGTTTGTAGAGTAAATTAAAGATAAGTTAGTCTAATGTAAACAGGAAAGAAAAATAGGCTTATGGTATATTATAGAGAAAATGAGAGAAGAGAATTTGATTGAAGTAACGAAGCAAGTGAAGAAGAGAGAATAAATAGGTATAAGGAATGAAAAGGTACTTGTCCACATTTAGGGATATATTTGAAAATGCAAAGATTGTTATGTACCTTCTTCGGCAATATTAGGGAATAAAGAAGTGACCAAAATTTCTGCACTGAACTTAATGGTATGTCTTTCTCTGGCTATAAGGACATTGCTAATATTCTTTTGGGGGGAGGGGATGATCCACTTCCAGCTTCACCCCACCAACACTTCTGCACTGGAAGATGCGAGGAGCCATCGCCACCCACCTTCTCCAAAGATGGATTACCTGGTTACCATCAACAGCATTTCACCTTCCTTAAGTGCACTTTATTGTCCATCTTATTCCACAGTCCCCTGGAACGTCATGCAGGACTAATCCACTATTCTTTCCCTTCCTTGCCTTTCTGTTCCAGTGTCATTGTCACTAACTAGCCCTCAGTTGCCTTGTTAATAGGCAGGGCTCCTTATCATTGCATTACTGAGCCAGGCTAGGAGTAGAGAAGTGCTGTTGTTGTGTCCTTCTACAAAGGTGGTCCACTCTACTGCTTCTGGCAATTACAAACCAATATTTTTTCTAATATTATTTGTAAGGTTATGGGACATAATAAAGCCAAACTAATAAATGATGGTAGAGGTGGCCTTATAGTTCTAAACATGCCTACAGTCAACTTAGAGTCACAGATTACCTGGAAGAAATGCATGTGAATGCAAGAACATCTATGTGAACACAAAGGGTATATGAAGACTCTGTATAGAAGACATCCCGACCAAGAATCAAACAACAGAATCTCCTTCTAAGAGAGAAGATGCTACTCACTGCACCACTGCTCCACCCATATAAAAATATGTTGTAATAAATACACGGTAATAAGGCTGTTCACAGTTCTAAAGTGCCCTCACAGAGACAAGTAACAAATACAGATAGAAACTGATTGCTTATTTAGTCTGTCTACAACTTTTATGACTAAAACTCTCTAGGAAAAAATAGAACCAATATTATAGCCAAGACTTAACTAGAATGTTTAGCTACTATATTTGCAACTTTTACAACTCACACTGTATTTTATTGAACTTCAACATTTTTCAAAAGCAGGAGAACTACATTTCAAAAGTATGCAGACAGATATACTGTTGCTATTTTCAGCAGAAAGCAATATGCCTTATAAGAGGTATACTGGTAAGAGAGCTAGATATGAGAAATAGATGACAAGGATAGTTGAGTGTGAAAGATTATAGCAAAAGGGGAAGAGTGATTTACAGTTCAGGTGGCAGAGGATATGTACATAGAGATGAGCAGGGATGAGGTTGAAGAGGACGGATATGTTAACTTCATGCAACACATTTGCAGATCCAAGAACTGAGTATGTGAGAGGTTAGCTATACTTTGAATGCCTTTGATAAGAAGTTCTGCCTTATTGCTAGGAGGTTGGAGTTCCAAGTTTTTGACACTTGAAGGGAGTGGAAGAAACACCCTGCATAGTTATTAGGTTTTGATATATGTAGATGGCATTTGTCAGAAGAGCGCAAGCTTCTGGGTGGGTCATATAGTGTACAAGATTGGCTAGAGATGGACAGTCATTTGGTTTGTTGATTTTCAGATTGTGGATAACAGGGAGCTGGCAAATGTACTCTGAACACATGCATATGGCTTTGTCAAATCTGTAGAGTGCAGCATCACTGCACAACATTTATACATTTCTGAATTACTCTCCATTTTGCTTTGCCTCATTTTCATATGCATCACTTCATTTGCACAATGAGTAGCCATGTACAGGGTATGTGCGATACAAAATCCCAGCAACATAAAAGGACTAGATCAAATACTGTGTTTGAATTTGTTCCATGCTAATTACTGTACAAAAAAGTGCCACATATAACAATGAGGCATGTGACGTCCAGTTAATATCCCACAAGACTGCCTCCAATAATGTGATGTCCAGTTAATATCCCACCGAACTTCCACCAATAATGTGATGTCCCCCACTTAAAACCCAGATCAGTAATTAAGGAGCCTCAATCTTCACCACTGATTCCAGTGTGGGAGCATCATGGAGAACCCCAGAGCACAAAGCACACAATAGTAAAATTCCACAATTTCCCTTAAGAGCACAACAGGAACTTGCTCTGTTTCCTGGAACTGGACTATATACCTCTGTCCACCCCAAATGTAATCCCATATTATACACTTCATAGCAATGTGTTCCAGTTTTAGACCTCTGACTCACTCACACTTAAAATAAATTCAAATTTCACACACTCAAACACTTATGAGAAGCCTGACACACATTTCCAGTTGTGCCCCCTCCCTATACAAATGATAAACGCTGCCACTAAAGACAGACAGGTGTGCATGACCTTCAAAGGGTGATCAATTATTTAAAATTTTATATGAAAATAAATATCTATGACCAGAAGCAGCTAGGCATTTGAGGAGACCTGGGGAGTATCAAACAGCACTCTTTAAACTCTAAATAATGCACTGTCTGTCCAACCACAATATAAAGTAATGAAAAAAAAATTAATAATAAGTAAAATGATTACAAGAATGTAAATCAATAACTTTTAATAAACACCAGAATTCAATCACCAGAAATAAAAAAATAAAACTGCAAGATAGAAGTCCATCATTTTAGAAAAAAACTATATTTAAATAATTAAAAGTTCCCAATCTAACTAGAGAATACTGTCCCTGATCTAATCTAAAACATAGCAGCAAGGCAAAGACAGGCTTATAGTTTTGGTGAGTCCTTTTTCTTGGGTATCTACTGCACAGTAATGTAATTGACTGCAACTCTTAACTAACTGCCCTTCAACTGACTTCAGCAGTCTCTTTTATAGTACAAGTTAACAGTCTCAACTGTCTTATTTTTAAAATAACAATCAGCTGTTTGAAAAAGTTATTTTTCCTGTCAATCATCTGTTCAAATAATCACATAACAACCAGGAACATTTTAGTAACATCACCTATACAATCAGCTGATTCTCCACAGACAATTTGTAATTTAGAAGCTCCCACACAAACATGTGCAATTGAAATGTATCAAAACACTGTCAGATTCTTTAAACATTTTGTAAAAACAGCAAAATACTCAACATTTTAAAACTTATTTACATTTTCACAATTAGACATGCTGGCATACAATACAAGTTAATCTGAGAATATACACAAATCTCCTGCCAGACATGCTAACACAGATGACAGTGTTTTCATTTTCTTCACAGGGTAAAACAACATGGTATACAATTCAGAAAAAAAAACATAAATGCTGAGTGACAATTTTGTACTCTCTTAAGATTTGAACTCAACCATATATCTATGTTCAGACAGATTAAATCAGGCAGTATGGTTGGGGTTGACACAGTCATAATAAATATGTATCAATTAGATCTCATTGGAGCAGGTTTGCCTGTCAGTGCACAATATTACACTCAGAGGCACAGTGTCCTCTGACAATGCTTAACATTTCTTACCCTTCACCACACTAACATAGTGGACTATTAATGTATGAACTGGGACAGCATACAAAAAATTGAGGGAATGTGTCAGCCTCATCTGCAGCTATGTGGAAGTCTTGGACTACCTTTCTCTGTCGTTACCAATGCATGCGTGACTCTACATGTATTAGCTAGAGGGAACTTTCACTGCCCCTCTAGGGCCACATTAGGGGTATTTCAGGCTTCTGATTTTATAATCCTCCATCAGTTACTCAATCCAATGCTTCAAACTTTGTGGGAACATTTCTTGTTCCTACATACCCTAGAGGAGATAGCTGACACAATGCAGGAAGTTTATGACATAGCCTATTTCACTGAGATTCTGGGAGCCATAGACTGTGCCTACATTGAAATAAAGATCCCTCCTGTTGAACTGGGAAGGAGATATATGAACAACAAAGGGTATTAATCCATCAACTGCCAGGTAGTCTATAATGCACACAGAATTATTTACAATGTGTATGCAGGCCACCCAGGCAGTTTTCATGACACCCACATATAGCACACATGTAACCTGTATCAATAGTTTATGATTCTGTACTCTCTTAAGATTTGAACTCAACCATAGGGGGAATCCTGTTTGTAATGCTAGATATGCCTTAGAACCCTATGTTCATGATACTCATTAGAAATTCACATGACAAAACTGACCAGAGGTTCATCTGTGATCTTTTGCAAACCAGAAAGATTGTAGAGCATGACTGGGTTGCTGAAGTCAAGCTTTCTCTCTCTTGTTACATCCTGTTGTGTCCTGCAGTATGACCCACTACATGTGCCAAAATAGGGAGTGGATGCACTATGTTATGCAATATTATAGTTGGAAAACTTTTGCAGCAGGGTGAACTCATGCATGACCAGCAATTTCCAGCACCACAGACAGTGGAAACTGAGACTGATGAAGAGTCGGAGGAGGAAACATCAGCAGGGGATGATCGAGTCTGATGTGAATGGGCACAGTATATCATGGTACTAGCAAAACAGTTAACTGAACATAGCTTTACAGCATAACTGTACAACAGTTAAACATGCACACTGTTCTAAAAGTAATGCATGCAAAAATACCAGACTGTGCTGACTTGTACATTAGCTGTCCACTCTGTGCATCAGACATGGGTGATCCAAGTCAAGTAACAATATACAAATGTAAAAAGTGCAGGGCACAGTTATCATCATTTGCACAGTTGGGCAATGAAGTACATTTGTGTATGATTTTCACATTGAAGTATGTGAGTATGAGTGTTGATGTGTAATAAAAGGTAAAGTGCTTTTATGAGTGATGTGATAACTGGATTAAGAGGGTTAATATTGAGAAGTGTCAAGGTTTGTAGATATGTGAGATGTAATGGAGACTGTAGTAGTATGTGTTTGTGCCTGCAAAGACAAAGCCTCAGCACTTGGTGCAGTACTGCAACATGGCCTAACAAACAGATCCGGGGTTTGCATGACAGATGGTTCAGTTTCCCCTGCATGCTTTTGTCCAGGAGACATGACCCTATTAGGCGTTACACTGGCTGTGCCATGACCTTGGCTAGATATTGGCATCCTACATGACCTTGACCAATGTGTACCAGCATGATAATGGCAACGACAATGGGAATTTCCACAAATGATATTGATGTGGAAGTGCTATCACTGTGAGAGTGGGATTCTGCTTGTGCACAGCCATGTTAGCTAACAACTGTGAAGGGGGACATTTTGATTAATTGCATTGGGATTTACAAATTACAGAGATCTTGGGGCATATTAGTTGTCAGTAATATAGATTTGCCAGATTATATGTGGATGGTAGAAGCTGATCATAAAAAAGAAACTGTGAATATAGTGGATGACCAACCATGAGGATGGTCCTGCACTTCTGAAAGATGACACACTGAAACCACTGCATTGTCCAATGTGTGATTTAATCTATCAGCTGAATCACATATATTGGACATGCACTCCAGTATGTCAGCATTCACAGCTTGGATCACCCTCACTACCTCTGCAATGGCTTTGGTGGAATTAACCTATGTCTCCCATACATTGGGCTGTGGCTGCTGACATCTCAGCCTGGGGGGGGAGGGGTCAGCAACCATACTCATGGTAAGCAACATTACCAACCTCCCCTGTGAGAGCTTCCATGCCAGTGACTGCTAGGGAAAGATTAAGACATCTGCTTACTGGGGAACAGCAAACTTCCCAGATCTACAGTGCTGGAATCAGTAGGCATGGAGACTGCATCTATGGTTTGTGTATGGAATGCAATGGTCACATTTTGTGTGTCAAACATACACCCTACTCCCCCTGATTCAGCCATCATTATCAGAGGTTACAAATCCTCTAACATCATAGAGACCAGGTCCATAGTGCTCATTTGGGATAAAGAGTCACTTATGTATACACTAAAGTAAAACATATCCAAGGTAAGCATTACCCAACACCACAATTGCACATTCAACTGATATCTTAACTATAATCATATGACTAAAACAAATACCCCTGGCCATACCTTATGTAGATGGGTGTGCCAGTTGTATCCCCAGTGTACCTGTATACCAAAAGTCAGAGAGCTTTAATGAACATTGAACTGACTATGAGTTAAAGAGGAGTTGCAGCTACTGATATTATGAAGTATAACTACATTCCTGGGGTGTGTGCTGTTAAACGTTTCTGGGGCCTGTTCCACTCAATCCCAAAATTCAGCACTGCACTGCACTATAGGACTGTGTGGCAGTGGTAATTAAGTGAGGCCAGAAACTCCTACAAAAGTGGTGGCTTGGTTGATGGTCCAACACCAGTTACTTTCCATTTCCATGTTAAGACTTCTGCTTGGTGGTGTATGGATCATATTCATGGTTGTGCAACAGCCATGTCAAAGTTGCAGTTTTGACCATGTTTATATTTCTCACCATTTCAGCCCCAGAAATTGTCAAAGAAGGACTGGTCAGTGGCATGGACAGTATAAGCCATAGAGTTAGTGTGTCTTTAGTGCCACATCTTTCTCTGCAACTGAAAATTTGGGCTTGCAAGTAGATGTAGAACAGACACCAGGAGAAACACATTTCTTAGACCTGTTTTTTCAAACACATTCTGTTTTTATGGAAAACAGAGGAATTAACAGCCTTGTTCTTGTATGTCCATAAATAATCTATGCAAAATTCTTATCTTACTAGGTCACATACTATGCTTAATTTCTGCCTGACAAATATTTGTACCCACAATCTTTATGCAAATGTCAGGCATGCTATGTGTACTGAGCACATATTTCCACAAATCAACTACAGAAATGTAATTAAACAACACTTGGCCAATACAATACTGCTGTTACTAAGGTTCTGGCTCTCTATATATTTATATATATATATATATATATATATATATATATATATATATATATATATATAGGTTAATAGGTTGGTACTAGGCTATCGGTCCTAGGGCCTATACAAGCCTAGCCATAAGAATTCCCTGGATATTTCTTCCCACAATATTTACTTCTCTGGACCCCTGTCTAGCAGGGTGACTGACATGATCCCCGGGGAGGAAAAGAATGCGGGCACCGATCACACTACCTCTTGCTATATTTGCTATATATATATATATATATATATATATATATATATATATATATATATATATATATACATATATAGATAGATATACACGGCACACAACAGCACACAGAATATTTGCCCAGGGGTGTGTGCCTCCTATCTGTCTTAACAATCTTGCAGTCTGCTACATGAAGTACATTGTAATTTACTTCTTAAGGCAGTTCTGGCTAACACATTTTAAAATTTATGACAAACCTACATCCCTAACAGGCATGAGAGTGTAGTAGAAGTCAAATCTAATGCTGTACAACTGAATTAATGTGTGTTAAAAGTTGCATTTACCTTATGCAAACATATATTTTAGTCAGAAGGAAAGTTTAAACAAAACCATGTAGCAGGATTTAAATACCTTTTATATTTATCTTGCAAAATATCTCTTACCATTAATATTCTATTTTTCAGTTTTCATGCAAGGAAAATGTTTGGTTTAATCCTGCCCTCCCAGCATACCTTATTTACAGACAAACAAAAAAATGAATTCTCCTTAAAATTCTCTTTAATTGTATCATTGTATCATTATCAACATAGTTACGAATGCAATTTGCATTGTGTTCATATATTTCCTCCACACTCTGTCAGTATCCTTTCTCTTACATACAATTATTTGGTTTAATTTTTATTTTATTTTTTATTTTTTTTGTTTCTTTCCATTCCTTTTACTATTATACTCAAAAACATAGTAACCAGCATCCGTTCCACTAACAAGGCCAGTCATCCCTCCGCAGGTGTCAGCAGCAATGTGACCACCACCATCACCACCAAACATCAACCAGCAAAAGTACCCAGCACATCTGGGTCCTAGCCTGCCAGAGTTGCCTTCACACCTCTTGCTCTACCTGCATCATCTGTATCAAGTAGCCTTGTATCATAGGCTGGTACAGTGGTGCCCATTGATAGCAGTTAAAGTAGAAGTGACACCTTTGTAACGTCTCAGTAGCTGGCAGAGCTTGTGTGGAGAGATTAGTAAGGAGACTGGATGACTGTATCAGCCACATAGAGACCATGTTCTGGCAACTCACTGAGTCGTGTCTTTGACCAATCCTGACTACACCTACTGATCAGGGACCAGATGAGGACAGCACCTACAGTAATGAATAATCCTGCACTGGGTCTAAGCTATCAGAGACTGTATCTGTAACCACCAAATTCTATCCCCCAACTTGATGTTCCCCTCTCTTCTGTGTCCATGTCCATCCCTTTTTGTTTTACAAGCTAACCTCTTTACCTTCTCACTGTATAAGTGATGTGTCCTTCGCCATTGTATTATTCCTCGATAACTGAGTTACCACATACTCTGTCAGTCATCTTTGATTTTCCCTGCTACCTACTCTCCCCTTCTTATCTACCTCTTAATTCCCTAAATTCCTTCCACATCTTTTCCTTCTCTAAAAAAGGGACACCTGTCCCCCCACCACATACAAAAAAAGACTCCCATTCATGCTTATCAACTTTCCAGATATGTGAAGTATGTCTACATGAATGATTCATAGATTTTGGTGTGTTCACCATAAACAGAACATCTTCTGCCATATCACTGAGGATTGAAGCAATTAAATAATTACACACAGCTGAGGTACAGATTTCATATCCTGCAGTGAATGCATACTGAATAAACTGTTATGCCACCAGTTTCTAAGAACAAATCCAACTCCAAAGAGCGTTAGGAACACCAACACTTTTATTATAACAACAAAGCTTTCAGATAAAAATCCTTCATCAGTGTTTGTACATCTCAGAAGTTACTCATACTATATATATATATATATATATATATATATATATATATATATATATATATATATATATATATATATATATATATCACGTCGAATTGTGAAAATAGCGAACGGCTACAATATCGAAAATGCCTTTCATCAAAATGTGTTTTGTTGGGTCGCGGTACAGTGGGGATTGGAATAGTTGCCCTTTCCTCACTGTATTGCGATCTCGGAGTTGGTATATATAATTGGGGGGGTGAACAGCATTTTCAATATTGTAGCCGTTCACTATTTTCACGATTCGACAACATGATATAGACCCTATATACTCAGTTTAAAAAATCATATGAACACAGCCAGCCAGTAAGAATATAAAATCAATTATCTCAATTAAAAACATATTCACCTTAAAATAGTCATTCCTAGTTTAACAAAAGTTATTTATAAAAATCAAAAACCACATTTTAATGGGGTTCATTTTGTTTTTATAACTAAAATTGCTTTTATACTACCCATATTGTTTAATCCTGGTTGTAAGTCTACTCTTAACTTAATTATCCAAGCATATTCTTTATTTTCCAATACATTATTTAAATCACCACCCCTTGGTTGTTTTGGTACTGTTTCTATCTCCCTAAACCTGAAAACATGATCAGATCCCTTATCTATAATGTGTTTACTTAATGCATTCAGTTCAACTTGTCTACGTATATCATATTTGTGGTCTGTTATACGTTCTTTTGTCTGATACACTTACCCATATAGAATGATGGAGACTGTGTACAGCTTGCTAAGTAGACTATGTAAGTTGTATTACAGGTGACTGCACTTCTAAAAGTGTAGCTTTTTCCTGTGGCTGGGTGCTTTTTTACATATATCCACACAACAACTGCAGTTCAGACAAGGATGTGTGCCATCCTTGTAAATAATTTGTTGTTCATTATAAGAAAGAGAGTCTTTGTAACATCATTTTATTTTTAAATTCTCAGAATTCCTATATGCAAAGCTAAGTTTGTCATCCAATAGTTGTTGTAATTCTGGCATAGCCTTCAATATACTCCAGTTCTTTTCAATAATTTCCTTAACCTCTTTAGTTCTTATATAATATAAATTATGTTACAAAGACTTTCATTCTTATAATGAACAACAAATTATTTACAAGGATGGCACACATCCTTGTCTGAAATGCAGTTGTTGCATGGATATATGTAAAAACTTTTAGATGTCTGTCATGACACTGCCTAACAATGACATGGTGTGACATACACGCAAGCATGACTATATTGCTAATGGCACTCTCAATAACTGCTCATGACATGTGGAAAGTGTCCTCACCCCTCTGCTACTATGCCACACAAACACAACATGTGACAGATGTGACTGTATTTCAAACCTTGCTGCCATGATGTCTTCTAAAGCAGTCATTACATATGGCAATGAGCTTTTTGCCAACATGCAAAGCTCACATCCTGCACCACCTGCACCCACATCCCACACACCTGCATGTGTGCAGGTCCTTACCAGACACGTTTCCAAACAACAGGCCCCTCAGTAAATCCTACCCCTGGAGAGCACAGTACACATAATAGTTCATGCACCACTTTCTCACTGGTCAAACACCTGAGGCAAAACACAAAATCAAACCTATTATTCATAAATGATTACATCATGGGACACATTGATGTCCATGTCACCAGGCTACATATGGGGTTATGTGCATTGACACGATATGCCATACCACACATTGTCACAACTCAAGGAATATCAGGTAACATAATGATGACATCATAGTTTCTGCAGGCATGTACAACTAGGGACATACATCACTGGACTGCATGCAGTCACATGACTGAGCTTAGACACTCTGTGTCTCTAGCGGGTTTGTCCCAGAGCTTTCAGCTGCATTTGACCCTCACCTAGGTTGATGGCTTAATACACAATGAAAATGGTGGATGCCAATAATTGCCTTAGTGTGTGGTGTCAATGTAACGGGATCTACTACATATCCGCTGACTTGCTCAACAGACATCAATGCTTTGCCAGAGATGGTCTTCATTTCTCACCCCTGGGATGTTGAGTACTGGCCAAGGCTGTGGACTGTGCATCTTATAGGCACATTCTGGAGAGAAAACTTTCCAATGAGAATGCTAACTTCATACATCACTGTTATGCTTCTACACACTGGGAATGATAACACTAAACCCCACTTTGTGGAAGGTGTCCCCACCTTGGAATATGCAGACATTTGTGCAGTCAGACATCTTGTTCAAGCCTGTGGACAGCACCACAGCCATACAGACTAAATGTCCTTCCATATGTTCAGAACTCAAAATGACAGTGTGCACAGTAATGCAGGTGGTATACACATATTCATTAAGGATAGATACACATCCAGATTTAGTGAAACTGTATAATTTCCCAGAGACACTGAAGGTGCTATTCACTGCTGGAAGGGCACCTAATCACGCCATTGCCAGCTACAGGAGCAGCTCCATGAATCTAGACACTCGTTGTGCTTATTTGAATCTACTTGCATCTATCAAGATATATCAGTACATCATGGTTTGGGGTGACAGTAAGTAACCAGCAACTGTGTTGCTTAGTCATGCTGAAGCTCACTTGCCCAAAGGTTAGTCCATGCTCTTAACTACAATGCCCTGGACCAGTGGTATGACATCCCCACAAGGTGAGCCAATGTAGTGCATCATCTGTTTACCAAAATGGGTGACCACTGTACATACTTTCCAACTGTACCAAATTACTCGGTAAAAAAAATGAGTTTTAGGGTCCAAATAATGGGGGTGCCACGATTCACGAGTGGTACCCCTTCATTTCCAATTTTTTCCAGCTTTATTTTTGAATTTTCTTTCATTCGCTCTTTTGAGTTGACATCTTCACGTGCGCGATGACGTCAGCTCTGACAGCCTGTCAAAATCAAGCTATAAGCTTATTTTCGGCTGTTTGAATGCCCACGAGGTTCCAAGATTGGCAAGAGAGTTTCTGGAGTTGCTGCTGATTATTATAGAATGGGGAATCTGCAAGAGTTTATTGAGAGAATGGAGAGTTTCTGGAGTTGCTGCTGCTTATTATAGAATGGGAATTTGCAAGAGTTTATTGAGAGAACGGGGACGAACAGAGTTGCAGTTTTAGTGTCTGCTATCTTCTTAGGAAACAAACAACTGCAGAGCTCAGGTACTGTTTTCACTTCAAGTGTGTGTGTTTGCATCTGTGTGAGTGTATTTGTTTGTTTATGCATATATGTATAAATGGCCGTTGTTGTTGTTGACTTTCGGCTTTTCCCGGTTAGGGGTTGCCACAGCAGAACTCTGGTCTGCCAATGATTGGCAGTAGATTTTCATGAACACCGAGATGCCAGCTCGACATTCAACCTTCAACGAAGACACGCCCATTTACACATGTCTTTTGAGCACCCACCCAACCGCGGGGAGGACATGCAGACTCCACACAGAAGGCACTTCCCGCACTCGAGCCGAGAATCGAACGGGAGAACCTCTTATTCTACAAAAATATATGCATTTTATACACATGTCACCATTACCCCATGAAACAGGTACAAAATAAATAAATAAAGCAAGCAAGCAAACTATGCAAAAACAAATGTAAGTTGTGGAGCAAAGCAGTGATGCAGTCTTATAATTTAACAGCACAGACAGGGTGACCATAACACAAATACATTAACGATAGAAAACAACAACAGATTTAGTCAAGGAAAAAAAAACGCATGTACTGGGGACAGCCTGCTGAAGTTAAAAAATGATCCAGTCACTGAGGTACACTATATATACATAATGCATGTGCAAAATATTTTTTACCTTGTTTCAATAAATAAATTGCTTTTTTTTTTTAATTAAAAAAGGCCTGTATTGCAGGATGCTCTCTGAAGAGTCAAGATTATTATTAAATGAACACCTGTAGGTCTGAAACAATTTGTGTTAATCTATAGTAGAATGCTTTCTAAAGCACTACAAAAAATTCTTAAAGCCTACACCAAATGAACCTAGCTTCCTCTGTGACTAAATTTGACCAGCATGTTGGCTCACTGGAAGAGGTCAAACATTTGGAACAAACTGTAAAGTCTGAAAATTGTGAAATATCCAGATTTACAAGGTGGTGCTGCTAACAGGACAATTTTCTTTCTGATAAAGAAAACAAAAATCTATGAATGAGGAGGTGACACCTTTATAACTGAGTGCAGTACAGGTGGGCAGAATGGTAAAGGCACAGCAATTACATCCCTGTGTCTGAGTTTGGTTATGCAGGGGGGATGTTGTTTCCTCTCATGTCCCAACTGCTAATCCTCCAAAGTGTTCATGCTGTGTGTGTGTGTGAAAATTCCCCCAACTGAATATATCTCGTGGCTAGGGGTACTCAGGCTCAAACCCTGTACCGTGGATACAGGTAAAAAGAGCCTAAAGTCTCTAGCCACCACCACTTGTGAATTTATGCCTTATATTTTTGTTCTCCTCATATGTTTGTTCTGTTCCTCATTAAATCTGTGTTTTTTAGGATTTTGACATTTGAATTTCAGACTTCATTTATTCAGAAATAAATGGAAACGCAAAACATTTTATTCTAGCAATTTTCTAAGTTTATAAGATCATTATTTGAAATGTGTCCCTATTTTGGGGCTGTATTCCCCCATTATTGACTTTGTCCAGGATTTTTGTGCTAAGAAGTTGACTTCACAGCTATGGTGAGAAGTGATAAATGAATTTTGTATTCCCCCATTATTGGCTTTGTCCATTTTTTTGTACTTCATAGGTTGAGAGCTATGGTGAGAAGTGAGAACTGAATTCACTAAATGATAGCCATTTAAGTTTCAGTGTTAGTGTCTTTCAGAAAACTGTTGATTTGGCTTAGTGATATGTTGCCCTGACTGTAGTGCACAGGAATCTGGGTTCAAGACTTGACAATGAAATGCATGGTGGTAACGCAACATTTTATTCAAACAACTTTCCAAAATTATACAAGCAGTGTTTAAAACTTGTCCCTGGTTTTTGGCCTTTTGCCCCCACCGCAATTGAAAATAAGTGCAGGAAGCTGTGTAAGATGCCTATGGCTTACAGTACTGTCATTCTATATATATATATATATATATATATATATATATATATATATATATATATATATATATATTGTGTGTGTGTAGAAGTAGACTATACTCATGGAAATGTTCTGAATAGGGCAGTTTTGTCATTATTGGGTCATGCATTTTGTTTCATTGCCTACTGGAAAAATGTTCAGACAATAAATTTAAAATACAATTGTGTGTGGAAGTAGACTTTTATGATGGAAATATTCTGAATAGGGCAATTTTGTTATTATTGGTTCATGTATTTTGTTTCATTGCCTACTGGAAAAATGTTTAAACAACAAATTGAAAATGTGCTCTAACTTAAGTCTAACAAGTGAGCTGTATTATACAAGGAATATAATTTAATAAAGTCAGGAAGGTGTATCAAAGAACGCATGTATGTTTCTTGTTTTGTGTGCAAGGGGCCTCTGATTTGAAAACAGCCCAAAGTAATCTTTATCCACCACTGGCCAGATGCATTTTCTTTGGATGTGGTGTGGGTTTCAATGCTGTTTCAATAAATGTGAGTTTCAAGGGCAGAGAAGTTTTAATGCCAACTCTATTTTCATTGTGAGACAGTATTGCTTGCTTTGTTTAGCAGATATCTATTAGTGTGTGTGCATTGAGCTATAAAATGTAAAAATAAAATCCAAATAATAATTATAGAAGTAATACAGTATGCACACATTAGTGTTTATGGTAAGTGGGCTGAAATAGCAAGGTAATAGGACATTGTAATGGCTACAGGCTGCAGAGGGACTATGGTGCCATATTTTGGTTGTCTGTTCTTCAGTTTGCATTTGAAAGTTGGTATCACACAATTCCATTGGACTGGGGGGTTTACATAATTATGTATGCAAATATTATGTTAATCAGCGCAGAGTTTGACACATGCTCTGCTCAAGACCATGGAAGACATGCAAAAATCCTTAGAACTACTGGTGAAGGAGCGTTCCCGAGTCAAGTCGGCATGTTGTGGGTTTGAAGATGAGACTGAGACTGTCGTTGAGGTAAATACCAAAGGACAGAGTGTCATCTCTTCTAGGAGGAATGATTTGGTGGAGGAGAGGGCTGTAAAGCCGTATAATACTTATGATAACATTGCAGCAGTTTTAAATAATGGTGATGATCCTTTCACAAATGCCAAAAGTTAGTAGACCCAGGTGAACTGACCCTATATAGGGACCAATGCGACTGATTAAATAAATTACTCAAAAAATACAAAAGTGCGGACATTGAAAACAAGTATTTGTATAAATGCATTGAAATGGGTATTGTTCCGAAGGGATTGCGTTTTTTTAAATGTCCTAACAGTGTTTCTGACAAAGATCCTTTTTTCATTAAACTAAAAGAATTTTTTAATACAGCGAGTATCAGCTTTCTGGGTCTACTCATTGAACATAATCATGAAACCCTGAGAGAGCTAAAAGAAAAAATACTTAAGGTAGAACATGCTATTGAGACTAAATTCCAATTTGTGTTCAGTGAAAGAACTGAGCACATCTTGTTGCTTGAAGATATTGAGCAACATGGAAAAGTCTTAATACAAAGAAAAAACAACAAGTTGGATCGTGATCTAGCTGCATATGAAATGGATACAGCATATACTGTTTCACCATCAATAAAAACAAGAGTTTTTATTTTTCTTGTAAAAAAACAATGGTTTTCTGCGCCAGTCCACCTTAAAGAACGCGGACAGAAGGGTTCCCCTACATTTGCAGAAGTGACCCAGAGTGGAAGAAAAGGTTTATTGAAAGGGAACCAGGTGGGACTTGGCAGTGTTTCAAATGTAGATACAACATCTAAGCCAGTAGCCCAACAAATCTGTGGTATTGTACAAGCATCCAATGGAAAGGAGGCAGAAAAAGAGCTTGGCACCAAACCAAAAGATTTTCTTAACATATGAGAAAGAGCAGAGACTTGTAAAAACAAAGTCTATGGTGACTCGGAAGAAAGGATGACTGGTCTCTGATTCAACTGACAACGAATAAGGTATAATGAACTTGAGATGAGCATTTTAAATTTGTCTAGTTTTGAATTAAGTGTATACCATTTGAAGCTGTTAAGGCTTGGTGTCAACTCTGTGCCTTCCACGAGGGTGGACATCACTAATACTGTTTTAGATTTAAAAAAAATATATCAGGAAATTAAATTTGAAATATATTTTAAAGGATGTCAAATGCTCTGAGTCTTTGTTAAACTATCCAGTTATAATCCTTTATTAAACCATACCTTAAAGGTTTTTGAAACAGCATGTGAAAATGAGTTAAGAGAATCATTGGTTAACAAAACCGGCAGACATGTGAGATATCTTGACAACATGAATATAGATTTGAGGTCAGCTATGAAAGAGTTGACTAACAATAAACACATCTGAGTCTTGAAAAGTGACAAGGGGGTTTGCTAGTGGTTATGGATCAGTGCCATTATATCATTAAAATGGAAAATATGTTATCGAATGAACATGAGTATAAGAGAGTGGAAATCAATAAAATTCACAAATGTTTTAAGCATATTTCAAGTCTTTTATATGACATTTTGATGTGTGGGGATTTGAATGAAGCAACAAATAATTTTTGTTGTATTGAGAATCCAAAAATTGGTGTTTTGTTCGGAATTCCAAAAACTCCTAAGAGTTTATCTGACCCTCCTTTTAGACCCATAATTTTGGCTCCAAATTATGTGACTGAGGGAATATCTTTGATGATAGATGTGCTTTTACATCCATTAGTTCAAAATATGGGGTCGTTTTTAAAAGATTTATGGAATTGTTTGGAAAGCATGAGGGAGTTCAATGATACTGTACTATTTGATTCAAAGAAACATATTATGTTTACGTTGGATGTCATTTCCTTATATACTTGCATACCACATGATATAGGTATCAAATATGTTAGAACTTATTTAAGCCAATATACAAAGATGGGCAGTACTTGCATGAATTTTTATTGTAGTTTATTAGAAATTATTTTGAACAACCATTATTTTTGTTTAATAACAAGTATTGCAAAGAGATTCATGGTAAAGCCGTGGGGTCCCCGGTAGCCCTCTCTTTTGCAAACATTGTTATGGGATGGTGGGTGACACCTTATTTTAGAGACTTTTAAGGATGCTTTTCAAGTCTTATGTTATAAGAGGTTCATTGATGATTTGGTCTTCATCATAGAAAGAGGTCCTGAAAAAGTTGAATTGTTATTCAGTCAGTTAAATACAGCCTCTACTTTTTTGAAATTTATAATTGGGGATGATGGCACATGTATAAATTATTTAGATGTAAGTTTAAAATGGGATGACATTAACAGTAAGTTTGTCAGTAATATTCATAGAAAAAGAACATTATGAACAGTTATTTACACTATTCTAGCCAGCACCCTAAATTCATAAAAGACAATATTCCCAAGGGGAAATTTATTAGAGCCAGCAGAATGACCAGTGAGGATCATTCATTAGTAGAAGAATTCAAATACATCAAAAAACTTTTCATGGATAGGGGGTATGATGAAGGCTTGTTGGATGAATAAGCTAAGTATGTTTGGAACGGAAGAGTAGTTTGGTATCCATCTATTTTGAGAAAAGCACTTATAATTATTCCAAAGGTAAATGATACAGTACAGTCTGAAGAGAGGCATTTGTGTTTTGATATGTCCATGACCACAGACTGAGGAATCATTCGTAATGTTATTGAAAAAAATTGGTAAATTGTAGAGGGGAACCATGAGTTGTTGAAAGTAGTGTGATCGGGACCTAGCTTTGTGTACAGGAATTATCACAATCTAAAACCTTTGTTAGAGAAAGGTAGGGATTACGCTACCATTGACAAAAAATTTACTAACAAACCACATGGTATGTATAAATGTTATGGGTGCAGTATGTATAGGTAGATCTTAGAGGGACCATACATGGAACTTTCCCACATTTCTTATACTATTCCAGTTAAGGGAGTTTTTTCTTGTAAAGGTTATGGAGTGGTTTACATAGCTGTCTGTAGCAAATGCTTAAAATTTTATGAAGGCATGACCACCAGATACTTATATATTAGGATTAGAGAACAAATAAATAGTATAAAAAGAAGGGATAGTAAGAATGCCCTTTACAGACATAGTACGAATTTATTGGTTTCAATAAGTTTTTATTTTCTGTTTAAGAACAGGGTAAATTGAGTTTAAGAGGGGGCAATTTAAAAAAAAAACTATTTGGAACTAAGGGAGGCCAAATGGCAAATTAATTTAAGGTCTGACAAAACACCAAGTCTGAATGATGTTATCAACATCAAATCTTTTATAAAGAACCGTAGAGTCTATGTTAAAAGGTGATTATAGTTGATTTATAATCATGCTGCTTTTAATTGCATAATATTCAATTAGTTTAATTGGATGATTTAACTGTGTTCTAATTATGTCTTGGGCATTTAAAGTGAGTTGTATGTAAGTTTTTTTTACATTTCTGATGAAGTCCTGTTGATAAAAGCATTGATTAAAGAAGATTGTACACTAATTTGGATTTGGTGTTTTCTGACAGTGGCAGTGTTTTTTTTTTTTTTTTTTGTTTTTGTTAAGTTTCTGTTTGACCGTGCACTTTTTGTTACTGGAGGCTGTTGTTAAAAAGAGTGCCAAGTGGTTCAGCTAGATCTTGTTTTAGACTGTTTAGTAAGCAGCCTGGGATGTTGTCTGGTCCCATAGAGGCTGTGTTTTTGGGCTTGGAGAGCACAGTTATGACTTGCACTTTGGAGATACTAGGTAGAGGACTGGTGGCCGGTATGACTGGTGGGAAAAATCAAAAGGCCAGCACACAGTGGTGTTAAATCCCAATATTAGACTTTAATATAACATGTCATATAAGGCAAAAACAGACTAGTTTTGGCTGAAAAAATACAAAGCCTTCTTCAGTGTGCAACAGAAACCAAATAAATCCATGACCTTTTAAAACAACATGTTCTGGACAAGAATCCTTCTGATTGGTTGGCTATAAATGTTCATTAAGGCCAGGTGGAAATAAACTACCCAACTTGATAATCCACCTTTTTTCTTTGTGATTAAGTATAGTGTGCCAACCAGATTTAGTGACCTATCTCCAATAATTCTATCAATGATGGTGAATCTAAAATTAGCAGTGGTGTTACCAGGGAATGTTTATATAAGGCATTAGTTAGTATTTTCTGCTTGATATCACTAATGTGCTCAGATATACGTATCCCAACTGGTCGGTATGTTTGTCCTATATAAACCGCTGAAAGGGCATGGATTTATTTGGTTTCTGTTGCACACGGAGGAAGGCTTTGTATTTTTTCAGCCAAAACTGGTCTGTTTTTGCCTTATATGACATGTCACATTAAAGTCTAACATTGGGATTTAACACCACAGTGTGCTGACCTTTTGATCTTTCCATTGACTGAGATGTTTTGGGGCCATGTATTTGCCGTACTGGCAGGTGAGTATTCTGTTTGTATATGACTGGTGGGGACAGGGTGTAAAGTTTGTGCCAAATCTGTCAGCTAGCAGGTTGGCAATTTCCTCAGCTTCAGTAATAGTGGTACAGTCCAGTATTGGTTTGGCACAAAGCTTGGCCTTCCTTTTAGATTTTGGATATAATTAAAGAATACCTTAGGACTATCAGTAGCTAGAGATGGTAATTTAGCTTCATAATTAGCTTTAGAGGACTTTACAAGATATCTAATTTGCTTGTTCAAGCTGTGGAGGGTGTTCTTACTCTGCTGAGTCAGTTCCCTCTTGTTTGTAGACATCAGTTTCTCCCTCTTGTTATATAATCTATTTATACTTGAGGTCCGTCACGGTGGCTTATTTTTTCGTGAGGACCTGGTTTTGATCCGTTCAGCTACTGCGGAGTTTATACAGTTGTATAAGTATTTCTACAGGGCATTTGTGTACACCTCTGCATAGAAGTCTTTGTTGGTTGTGTTAGTAGGGGGTTTGAAACTATTTATAGCATCAGTTTGCAGGCTGTAGTTTGTTTTGGAGAAATTAGAAATTTTTTTATATTTTTTAGCTCCTGCCGAGGGGGCAGGTCCAATCATTACTTCAAACGACACTGATTTATGATAGAACCTTACCAGAGAGGGAAAGACACAGGGGGTAGTGCATTGACCCCCCCCTCCCTTGTTGGTGAGTACTAAGTCTAGGATATTTGAGTACCTTTTAGAGGTACAGACAATCTGTTACAGAACATTTCTATTGACAAAGTCCAGGAACCTCAGGCTGAGCATGTTTTTGCTTGTATATGTTTCCCAAATGATTTAAGTATAGTTGATATCACCCATGACCAAGTTGTTTGGCTGTATAGCGAGTGACTGTAGTAAGTCTAGGTAGGTAGTGCATTTCTCTTGGTTCATGGTAGGGGAACTATATCTAGCAATGATGTGAAAGGGGGGTCTAGCATCAGTTAGTTGGACTTGGAGTTGATCAAGAGAGTCATACTGTTTAACCAGTCTCAATGTGTATTTCTCTTTAATGAAGGTGGATACACCTCCACTTTTGGTTCTTTCATGCCCATTTTGAGGTCAGAACATGTGGAGGGCAATGTAGCTTTGCAAGGCGAGGGTACTCCCTGCGGCCTTAAACCATTTCTCAGTGACTGCACAGACATCAGCATCTTCCAAGGTGAGGATGGCTTCCAGGGATTGCAGTTTCCTGTTTAAACTCTTAGCATTAAGCAGCATAACATTGCATTTGTCATGAGTGTTTTTTTTTATGGCAGAATTTTGTTGTTTTGACATTGCCTTAAAAGGCACTATGGGGAAGGCAAGTATCTCTGCCAGTAACTGAAAAACAAGTGAAGACTGCCCCTGGCAAAGCAGCGGTCTGTGAACCATGTCATTACAGGCTGACCGATATTGGATCCCCTTGGACTGACACCAGAAGCTAAGCCAATTGTTGAAGTCAATCATTTTTTTTTTTTGTTTATATTGAGGCATCATCCTGGGTGAAGATAGAATTCTGCTTAGGGCTATGAACATAACTGCCTGGAACACCTAATCTGAGAGGTCAGTCATGTCTCTCTTCATATAGTCCAGAGAGGCATGTCTCAAGTCATTCATCCCAACATGGGTTATGACAGAGTCATAATGGTGCTTGCTGTTGAGAGACATGAATGTATGCATAATTTGATTGATCTTGGCATCTGACAAGCAGCTAACTATGACCTTTTCCTTGTTCAGCCTTGGAAGGGGGAAATCTGTATGTCTCACTATGGAATTGCCTGTGACCAGGACATTTGTTTTTGAGTGTTTTGCCTTGGGGGGGGGTATTAGCTGAGACCCTGGTGTGTGTGTTATTGTGTGCAGTGGATTCTATTAGCTTGGCAGTGTGTGCAATAGATTTGTGCTTGGGAGGTCTCTGAACTTTTGGTAGGCTTCTAGTGAGTACCTCCACATATGTAGGTTTATGTGTTGTGAGCTTGTTATGTGCAAGAGGTGAAGTGTGTGGGCTGACAAACTGTTTGATGTCTGGCTTGTTGTTACTTGAGAGAACTGATTCCAAACGCTTAGTGTAAATACATATCTCACATATTGTATCTGTTTGTTTTAGGAGTAAGTGGTTGTCAGTATACATGAGAAAATTATCACATTGCCTCAGGATGCCCATGTCAATCTGGCTGGCCGAAGAAATGGTTGGAACTGACCATTCATTTTGTCAGGCTTATACTGTAATTAGTAGTGGAGAGTGAGCAAGTTAGACCAGGTTTTGCTCTAGGATTAGCAAAGTGGTCTATTCTGTAGAAGGCTTGAGTTGAAAAACTGTGACAATGCTTCTCAGTGCACAATTGAGTTGCTTGTGTGCAGCAGTGGAGTTTGGGAGGGTTCCCTTTCTGATATGTATAGGAAAATTTGTCTTTCTTGGCAATTACATCATCCTCATAGCTGGATAGAAGTTATTCATTTATTATTAATTGAATAAGATTTGGAGCACTCCAACCCCCGCAGTGGTATGGGAAATTGCATTCTGCCTTGCTTCTAGCACATGCTGGCATGTCATTTGCCCTCTTCTTGCACTGTGCCAATGCTCAGTTTCTTCTACCCACTGCATTAATGTCAACAACTACTTAATAAAAATAGGCCCTAGTCAGAAAGTGTGACAATAATGTCTGGATGTAATCAGATTTTAAAGTATAAAACATGGGCCAAGTCTTCCTGCCACCCACATTAAATAAAAGTCCTAGTTAACATAAACCATAGAATTACATACAGAAATCTCAATATTGACATATAAAATTGGAATACATTACTAACAGTTCATTCAGGTCATGAATGTAATCACTGGAATACATTACTAACAGTTCATTCAGGTCATGAATGTAATCACTGGAATACACGAAAAAACCACACAAACAGCTTCGGACCAAACCGAAAAAACTTTGAACAGCAAATAGATACTCAGTAACCAATCAAACTGGAAGGAAACCACACAGCCAGATGGATTATTTTTAGCGCTTTCTTCCACTTTTTATTCTAAACGTGAACTTCCTCAGAAAAACCGGGAGATCTCCCAAACTCCCGGTTTTATACCAAAAGACAGGATGTGATGTAAATTTACACTTTTTATAAAATAATTGATCATTCACTTTCTAATAAATGTTCTATTCAAATATCACATTAAACAAACATACTTGTATGTAAAGTTAGTTAAAACACACATTATTTTATGCAGCAATATTCCATCTTTATCTATGTATTGTTTTGCAAAATATATCTTAATAATAAAAATATTTGACAAGCTTTCCTGTATAAATATCTATGGATTAATGACTTAATTTTCTAACCTCTCTCAAGCAATTGTTTGTGAATAATATAAAAATACAACTAAAATACAATAAAAAATGTATATGTAAATATATATGTGTGTGTACACACGCACACACATGTACACACATGCATACACATACCCATCCATGCACATACATATACACATATACATACATACATCCACATGTATACATACATACACACACATGTGCATGCGTGCATGTGTACCCACACATGACAAGATAACATACATAAACATATTTATATCCAACCGATTATTTGAAAAGTAAAAAATTGACCAATACACAACAACCATGACCTCCATCACAAATGTAAATTCATAACTGTATTCTATACTTCATCATGCAGAAATTACTGAAATGAAACTGAAATGCCCTTGTTTCATCTTGACACTAACAAAATCTTGAAGAATTTGCTGATCCATATACATGTAAATGTCTATCTACAAAATACTTCTAAGTACAAATCATAACTATAATAATTGTGATACTCTGATTACCTTTGTATCAAGAAACATTTGATGTTTATTGCTTTTTGTTTTATTATATTTTAGTTGTATTTTATATATATACACACACACACTAGGTTCCCTTTTTTTCTGGACTGGTTAACTGGTGGGTAAATGACTGAAATGTTATAATATGATTCTGATTTGAGGCAGCTGTTGTTACTTCTAAAATAGCTGTTTTTATATGAAAGGATTTTATTTTTCATGATGTTGATGTTTTGTGAGGAAACTGGTGGTCTGTGTGTCTGTTCTCATTGTGGAGATTCATGACATGCATTGACAAGGCAGCTTGAGTGTTTTTTTTTTTTTTTTTTTTTTTCTGCTTTGCTTTTTGTAAACTCTAAAAGCTTTGGGATATGAATTTTCCACTGAAAATGCTTTTTTCTTCACTAGAGGCAACTTTTATTGTGCATGAACCTATTTAGATACTTTTTAACAACTTTATGAAGCTGCAGCTTGAGGAAACAATAGTAATGACATGATTTGACCTTTTGAACTTGTTAAATGGTTGTACTTAGAATTCTTTCCTCTTGAAATTATGTTATCCTTTACTAGATACTTTAAATGGTAAATAATTAGTTCTGATAAAAGTGTTTAACTAGTTTGAAAATGCCTATGTTCTCTAATAAATGCATACATTCTGCAAATCCAATGACACTATTAGTAACTAAATGACATCAGGTGAACTAGGAGCTGCATTAGTAAACTCCTTATGCATATTAACATCAGACTTATGTTATATAACTAAACCTTTAGTAACTAAACAGAGGAGTGTGAGGGCCCTTTCTCTCTCTCTCTTTCTTTCTCTCCTCCCTTCCTGATGAAAGACGTCAACAAAGATACTGTTAATACATATGAGTAATTGCAAAATATAACAGTTATGTTGTAATAAGTGTTATTTTTATATATATATATATATATATATATATATATATATATATATATATTCAACAGATTCTTACATGAAAAATGTTAGCTAGATGACTGACAAAATTATTAAATTATCTAATGTTTCTTGAAAAGTCTTGGAAATAATGACAATCTTCTTAACCTTCAGTTTCTAATATTTATACATACTTTGATCTGATGTGTATTTCTGGGATATCTACATATTAGATGTACTATTATCATATGTGACATATTCATATAGCTTCAGATAAATTGGACACTCTCATTCTAATGTATATTTCATGGATTCAGATTTCTTTAGTTGCTTTCATAATGTTTTTTTTTTTTTTTATACTATATTCTAAGCAGAGATGGATAATTTGTGTCATTTGGTATTGGAGATGTGGTGGATGGGTCATTTACTTAAGTTTTTAACTAAACCAGAAACTTTTTGTTTCATGTATATGTTTGTAAATAGTTTTGGGTTTTTGAAAGTAGTGCTTAATACATGGTATGCATCTATGATAAGTAATTCAGTAGAGTTCAAGTCAGTACAGAAGAAAGGTATTTCAGTTAGTAATAACATACACATTATACTCAATGGCTTATAAATGTTTATCATTAAATATTAATGGTTTGAACAATAATGTCAAAATAGCTAATTTGCTTAAATATATCAAAATGCATAGAGCCCAGATCATCATTTTGCAGGAAACCCATCTATTTAAAAAAAAGGATCTAAAAAATACTCATTCTGGCTGAGTCTTGTTTTAAGACTAAGAGAAGGGGCACTCTTATTCTATGGAAAAATACTTATACTATGCCAAGAATTATAGATACAATTTGAGATAAAGATGGGATGCTAAGCATGGTTATTTTGAAAATCAATAGGAGGTATTATACTTTGATTAATACATACTGGATACCAGGACTGAGTACTAAATATGTTGACACATATCTGGACCTGATTACTTTAAATGCAAAATGGAAAATTATAGCAACAGGTGATTTTTAACTAGCTATTATCAGGCAATGATACTTTAGAAAATGGCAAAATAAAACTAACATCTCAAGCCAAGAAGTTAAATGACTTTACAAACCAGATGAACCTTAAAGATATACATGGTCTAAGAGGACATTATTCCTGATTCTATACTCACTATTCATATCAGTTTGGTACACCACTTTTGGACCATAATGCTATAAACTTTACATTAACTACACATACAGATGATTTGAGATTTCTACAGAGAATTTCTGTATACATAACTAAGTTAAATGACTTTAGGCAATTAATAATGAAAGAAATAGACATGTTTATGGAAACAAATGATAATGGTGAAGTGACTGATACTATACTATGGGACACCTTTAAAGTTTATTTATTGGAGCTTTTCTCCCCGGGCCTCCGCTGAAAATGGACATGTATCCAGTCGGACCATCCCGGTCAACAAATGTAAAATAAATAATAAATAATAAAATAATAAATTTATATATATGGTAGAATAAAATATTGGTACCTTAAAAAAGGAAAGAGTGGGACAAATAACTTTTAGACTTAAAAAAAAGATAAACAAGATAAAAATGGAAGCAAAACCAAATAAAGTAGGACATACGAAATGACTAAGTTAAATCAAAAATACTTAGAAGTTCTTAATCATAAAGGTAGCCATAAACCTGGAAAATTGAAATTACAATCTTATGCTGAAAATCCGAAATATCTATATAAAATAGTGGTAATATAAAAAAAAAAAAAAACAATCAAAATCTTATTAATGAGATTAAATATAAAAGTGATGGTTCATTTAAAAGTACATCTAACTTAATGGGCATATTAGAAGTGTTCAAAAACTACTATAAAGATATAAATAATAACACACCATTTTGGAGACAGATAATGTAATAAATACTTTTATTCAAGAAAATATAACTACTAAGGTGTCACTGCAACAAAATAACATATTAAATAAACAAATAACACTAACAGAAGTGAAAAAGCAAATAAAAAAAATTAAAAGATAATAAAGCTCCAGGACTGGATGAAATAATTCCTGAACTACATAAGATTTTTCCTGAATTTATAATAAAGAAAATGATGCGTGCCTTAACTATGGTTAAGCAAAAATGTATAACATCCCCATCATGGAACTACTCAATTATCTCCCCCATATTAAAACAAGGCAAGGACCCCAAATCTTGTGAGTCATATAGGCCAATTCCATTACTAAACACTGATTATAACATGTTCATTACAATATTAGTTAATAGGATAAATAAAATATTACCTAATCTAATACATAATGATCAGACAGGGTTCATTCTTCATAGAAAACTGCAAGATAACCTTATTAAATTACTATCATTAATAGATATAGCATGCAAATACAAAAAAACAACTAACTATTATCAGCCTAGACATAGAAAAGGTGTTTGATTCTATTAGTTGGTCTTATCTACAAAGAATTCTGATTGGTTTTCAATTCTTAGATTTTGTCAACTTATTAATGAAAATTTATAGTGGGGCACAAGCTTATGTGAAAATTGGATCATGTCTATCCTCATCACTAGAAATTCTGAAGGGAACTAGACGAGGTTGTCCTTTGTCACCATTACTGTTTGCCCTGTCAATGGAACTTTTGCTACATATATCAGAAAAAAAGCAAAATATAAAAGGCTTTCAAATTAATACGGACTATTGTCCTAAGATACAATTATTTGCTGAAGATATGTTGTTAATGTTGGATGATATTGATGGTTCTTTGCATGATGTTATAAATACCTTAAGCAAGTTTGAAAGAATTTCAGGGCTTAACTTTAATCATAATAAATCCAAAATATTACTAATTAAGTAAAAAGATCAACAAAAACCTAAAAGAGAATAGCCTGTTTAATTGTTAGTATGCTGTATTTGAATATTTGGGTGTCATTATAAAAAGTATATGGAAAGAGTCTGTTAAACTAAACTACCGTAATTTAATAAACACCATTACTGAACTAATCAAAAGATTTAATAAAATGTTCTTCACAATACGGGATATGCTCTCTTTAATTAAAATGATAATTTTACTTAAAATTTTGTTTTATATACAGTCTTTGATACTACCCCCTCCCAAAAACTTATTTAAAAAATTAGATTCCATGCAACTTCAATTTTTATGGTTCCCCTTAAAACCTAGGATTGCATATAAATGTCACATTAGAGCTAGGAACAGTAATTATATAGCATTCCCTAGCTAAGATCTTTATTACAAATCAGTTATAACTAATGTAATATTACATTGGATCACACTTACCTATATATCTGGCTGGAAACTAATACGTGTGATTCATATAACTAATGTCAGAACTACAGGAAATCAATTTAAGGAACAATATGGAATAAGTAGAGTTCATTATGTGAATTGTGTTTATTTAATAAGAAGTTTGAACATTTTTCTTATGGCAGTAATCAAATATTTAATAACTTTAAAATATAATTGATTGTAATTACAACATTAAACAATTTCTATTTCTTATATTCCCTATATCATACTCCCCTGATTGCCTAGATTCTTTCAACATCAATGCGATGCAAAAATTAAAGGAAAATAACTTGATATTCTGGCATCAGTTTATTGAAAATAAGAGTATTAAACCACTAAACTCTCTTTTATGTAGTTTTAATAATAGTCAAGACAGTGGGCTGTTTATACACTCATTACAGCAGTTTAGAGAAAATAAAATGAGTGTCAATCAATCTAGAGACTGAATCTATTCCTAGCTTGGTTTAGCTTTTTATCAGGTGTCTTGAAAAGTCAGATAATAAAAAATTAAGTATCTCACCTATCTATAGGATACTAAGAGAAGACACTCTAAAGTTTGACTCAGATTTTTTGGAATTACTATGTAAAGATTAATGGAGAACAAATATGTGATGAATCCAAAAAATTGTTATTGAATTCTACATATGGTACCTCATCTTCATTATACTGGAGACTGTATACATGGAAATTTATGAACAGGAGTTTCTATACTCAACATAAAATAAATCTTATACTCAAAAACAGTGAAAGTAAATGTTGGAAATGTGATGAATTACTAGGTGCCAACTGGGTTCACATGTTCATTGAATGTAGAAATGTTGTTCAATACTGGAAAGACTTCAGATATTTTGTATATGCTTTATGGTCTGATAACTGCCATATTTCTAACTCACTAATCCTATTCAATGTTCCTGTACCTAATGTAATACCTAAATCTCAGATTCAGTTACTCTGATCAGTTCTTGCAATTGCCAGAAAAGTTATTAATTTGAACTTTAAAAGTAAACAAGATTTGATCTTTAAAAAATTTATTAATTCAGCAAAAGTTTTTTGTAAAAAAGAACTGCACCCATTTGTTATTGACCTCATAACATTACTCATAAAAAAACAGCATGGCAAAATTGGAAAACCTTTTGAACAAATACTGATAACTTCTCATGGATAAAATGATTGTTTATCATGGATGAATGTAAATATTGTAAATAGTTTTGTTGTTTTTTTATTGTGTTTGTTATATGTACATGTGCTTATGTTTATAATGAAAACAAAATAAAAATGTTTTTTTTTAAAAAGAAACATGTGTGTGTGTGTGTGTGTGTGTGTGTGTGTGTGTGTGTGTGTGTGTGTGTGTGTGTGTGTGTGTGTGTAAAACAATTGCAATTACAGATAAACAAGAATTATCTTCTCTAATATAATTACAACTGAGTAAGAGACTGAGTATAACCATCAGCAACAACAAAAGAAGAGTAGAAAGGTTGGTTGACCCTTCTGTTATGTATAGCTGAAGTCTAAGACAATTCTGTCTTACTAGTTTTTAATATCTATAAAAAACATCACACACACACGACAAACACACCCACACAATTTGAAATCATTATAGTACTGCAATAAAAGAGAGAAAAATGCCTATGTATAACTGATGTTCTATTTTTCAACTTTCTGTATAGGTGATTAGAAAAATATTTTTCCAGCTTTGCAGATTAAAAAAATACAATTGAAACATTACAGCTCAAGCTAATGTTACAAATATGTAAATATAAATAACATTACTCTGGTTTTAACTTATTATTTCTAATAATTAAAAAGTGTACTTTTAAATGTACTGAATGTATTTTGTATGTACAAAACTTGAGAAATACACACTCCCATCAAGTAGTCTGAAGCACTTGCCATATGTGTTCATCTGAAGGATGCATAAGCACTCCTTATATCATTCTTTCCAAGTACACAATGACTTCTCAAATGAGTACTCTCACGACGTGCATAAGCACCTCCCATATACAAGTTTTACTTCAATAAAGATTTTTCTGTAATATTTCAGTTGTGTATGAAATGGTATATGATGTATGTATTTACACTGCATTTTCTCTTTTACCTCCTCCCACCATTTTTTCTGTTTTTTATGTTGATTCTCCTTTATTTTTGTTTCTTTCCTGTTTATTTTCCTATTTTATGGATTTAAATTGGGATGTCCTCACATGGTTGCGGTGGAGGCACTGATCCTACAGATACCCCGGCATGTGGCAGCCAGAAAGCCTCACCAAAAGGTGGCTTCAGAGCTTAGTAGAAGATGTACTGCTGAAGGTAGTGGACAGACTGATTCAGATAGTCAAGGCCTCTGTTCAGCATATTGAAGATGTGCTATCCAAGTTGGTGACAACCACTGCACCAGTACAGGCCCCTACCCCCTCAACATCAGGGTCCTCCATTGTAACACAATCTGACAGTGGATATGTTTCAGTCCCTGTGGACTGGGACTCCTGCTGACACTTCACAGCCCTTCTCCCCTTATTCTTTTTCCTACACCCTATTTCCCATCCAGACTACCCTCAAATATAAAAATATTTGAAAAAATAGGTGGGGTCTATCCAAGAATATAGATATAGTTCCCATCCTCTCCCACTTCCACCAGCACAAACCCTTTTAATGTTTTCCTTGTGTATTCCCCTCTTTGTATTTCTACCCTTTTTAAATCTTTCCTGTAACACCTTTCTAGTCTATAATGAAACCAACAGGGTATCCACAAAAGGATAACCCTATATAAAGCATTATAAACTCTCTTTCTTTTGAAAAAAAATGAATTTTAATCACTGCACTATCTGCAGCTTTCCTTGAAAGTTTTGAACATGACTGGGCTTAGCCACACTAGACCATGATATGCAAAAAACAAAAAGAAAAAAGTAACATGAACCTTCAGTTCAAGAGCCTTGAGATCCAGTAGCCAAAACCTCATAAATTTCATTAAACATAAAAATGATGCTGGTAATGCTCTCTTTGCTTGCACTATTGCTGGAAAATCTCTCTTTGCTTGCACTATTGCCAGGACCTGGAACTCACTATCAAGCCAAATAACCTCGACTACATCTACTACTCAATTCAAAAAGCTCCTGAAAACCCACTACTTAAATAACTGGATTTGCCCATGCTACTCCCCTGGTTAACTCTTACCATTACACTGTTCTAATAATCTAAATAATTTTCCCTGGAAATTCTGATATACATCTCCCCATGAATATCTAACTATTAGATAATTAACCATTACTATAAAAAATGGCTGTCTTAATGCCTAATATTATTGACCTATGTTCTTTATTTTTCTTAATAACTTGTAAAACTGCACATTACTGTATAGAAAGTTGGACATTGCTATGTGTTTATTAGATGTCTAGAGCTGTTTATGTATGCAAAATTTACTTGTATGTAATGTTCTTGGAGCTTTTCTACCCAGGCCTCCGATGAAAATGGATTTGTGTCCATTTGGATTTTCCCAGTTAACAAATGTAAAATAAATAAATAAATACATAAATAAATAAATTCAGGCTTTTGCAAAGTAATTTGCAACTTTATAAAGCTGAATTTTATGCAACGTACTCTTTGGTAAGAAATGGGCATGTTTTCAAAAAAGACTTTCCCCGGGATTCATGAACCTTGCGCCAGGCGCACGCATAGCGTAGGCGTTACAATGCCAAATATGGCCGCCGAGCGATTCAGGTATGATCCAATCCCACGTGCACTACCGGCGTGCGCCGGATCTGCGCAGCCCCCAGCATAGGTATGCTAAACACCCCATGTGCGGTGTTGCACCATGCAAATGAAGGCATATAGTGATTCACGAAGTGGCGCAGGCGTAGCATAAGCCCACGGCAATGTAAACCAAAAAAAAGGTTTACATTTTCCCAAACAGAAAATAGGAGTAACGGATGAGTGTCAGATCCAGGTGTCACACTGTTACCATATGCCAATGGCGAAATACACAGAGAATGTCAAAAGAAAACATGCACAACATGTAAATAACAACTTAAATGGCATGTCCACAGCAACCCACATCAGAACCCTAGGACATGTTTGCGGAAGGTGCAATACAATGATATAATATAACAAGGTTATAAAACAGCAGCGCAATACACAGCAGGGTCACAGCATAATACACCATGGTATGCATGGAATGCCACAACCATGATGCAAGGGCTGCCAAGGACTCGCTGCAGTGTTCGGCATGGTAACTATGAATTAGTAGTCAATGCCATGCAAATGAGGCAGATAATACTGAATCGCAAATCCCCCGCCGGTGTAAGGCTGTACCAAACGGCGCAGCGGTAATACACCGAGGAGTGGCTTAGAGTGAATACATGTCATCTGCAGAGGGGTGTGCCACCGTAGCAGGAAGCACATTGGAGCACAGCAAACCTGGGCTGTACATCGCAAATCACAGCTGCAGGACCGGGGTGTGGGGTAATAGTTCAGCTGAGAGCACACAATGCGCACAGAAGTGCATGTGCACGAGGATGACTACGTTCCCTTAACCTAGTAATGTGATGCTCGCCCCACAAACAACATCGGAAACAGGAAGGTGATGTTAAGAATATGAAGAAATGCGGAAGAAGTGTAATTGGAGTACTAATGAGCAATCAACACTAATCAACCCACGAAGGCCAATCAGCGGCAGCTGACAACTCTGCATGCAGAAACCTGCAAAACGGGATAGGGGAGGCATATGAATGCAAAGAAAGTAAGGGAGGTAGCAGATTGCGAAGATAGAAGACCTGACACAGCAGAGCAAAGCAGACAGGCAGCACAACGGCAGCAGCACACAATACGCATGATATGCCATGTCCCAGAAAGTACACATGACAGTGCTCTGCAGGATGCATGCCAGAAAATAGTATGTGCAATGTGCAGAAATAGTAAGGGAAGGTCGAAAGGTAATCCATGGCAGGCAAGAGTAATGCAACACCAAAGGCAACAGCGTTGTAGTTCCATCGGTAAAACACGGAAGATAACCCCCAGATACGGCCGTACAGACACACCCTATGACATCATCGGTGTGCACAGCACAATAGTATAAAGTGTGAATGCACACAACACACAGCCGTGTATTCCCAAATGCTGCACCATAGGTGTAAACACACGGGGAACTTTTAAAATGTACATGTTGGGTGCTGCCGTGGTTGTGATCCATCAGCATGTGTTAGAGACAGACGGTGTTATGGAGGGGGGTGCCGACAACCACCGTAGGCCTCGGAGGAGAAGGAGAGTGTTCAGACCAAGGGTAACCTACCAGGGGCTACAAGACCTGGAGATAGTAGAGCGTTACAGGGTTGACAGGGACACGTTACAGCAAATAGTAGAGCTGTGTCGGCCACGCCTGACAACAAGAAACAACAGAGGGGAACCCATCCCAGTGGACACAAAGGTATGTGTAAGCTTGCAAATACTGGCCACAGGTACCTTTCAAAGGCCAACTGGAGATATAATGGGCATCTCACAGGCATCAGCATCCAGGGTACTACACCAGTTCCTGGATGCCATGTTACCACATGCCAATGAGCATATACACTTCCCCAGATCTCAGGAGGATTTGGCTAGCAATATGCGCCACTTCCACCGTGTGGCACAATACCTGGAGGTACTGGGTGCGATAGACTGTACACACATACAAATCAAGTCACCACCTGGCGAGCAGGGTAGACGCTACATAAACTGCAAGGGATTCCCCTCCATCAATTGCCAGGTTGTGTGCAATGCTCAGGGCATTATCATGGATGTGTGTGCTGGCAGCCCTGGAAGCTACCACGACTCCCATATCTGGCATGCCTCACAGCTGTACCAGGTATTTGCCAGGGGGGACATCCCACAAGGCCATCTCGTGGGGGATGCTGGCTATGCACTGGAGCCGTGGATGATGACTCCCATCAGAAATGCACACGCACACATGCAAGAACGCCATAATGAGGCACACGCACAAACCAGAATAATCATAGAGCGTGTGTTCGGGATGCTGAAATCACAGTTCTGGTGCTTGGATACATCTGGTGGAGCCTTGCAGTACTCTCCAGGCACATGTGCCGACATAGTCATAGTATGTACCATGCTACATAATATGATCCTGCGGAAGCAGCTGCTGCAGGGACATAACAGTGAAGGGCCACAAAGCCCATCACAACTGCCAAGGCCAGTCCAGGCACAGAGGGTTCCAGACCAGGAACACACTGTGCCAGCCCCAGTAGGCAGACGGAGGTGTACCCAATATGCCTATGCCTTGGCAAAGAGGGAACGTATAGCACATACTCTGACAGCGTAGGCCCCATGGACTGACACCTCCCTACCTGCACACACAGTGAAATGGACGGCACACAAACATGACCACCTGTAAAGTGTACTGTATGGGTGGCCTCATGTGTGACTCCAACATAGGCAGCCCCCAAACACTGTACACCCAACAGCCAGTGGAGCATGTAACGCCAACACCTGAACAGTACGCGGGTCCTACAGCATATGGCGTTGCTGTATGCCTGCCACGTTCGCCGCTAGATGTATACATATAAATATATATATATATATATATATATATATATATATATATATATATATGTGTGTATATATATATATATATATATATATATATATATATATATATATATATAGATATAATTATATATATATATATAGAAATATATGTACACATATACATATATATATACTACAGTTAAGACAGGGAATTCGAGGGATATAAGGTGACTGAGATGTAACCCGCGATATCTGTACATAGTATACATAGTGAAACGACAACCTGAACATCTGGGAGGTTCAACATAAGAGGATACCGCCAACCATGGAACGGGTAAAATACCAATATGCATGACTGCGAGGTGGAAAGATCGCCAGACCACAGTACCGTAACAGTACGTGCACGTGTAATAGTATGATGATATGTAGGGAGAGGTAGACACCGCAGCCGGTGTTGCGGTCCACGTAGGTACTGTGTGCAACCGTCCCCGTGAGTGCCGTAGTATGTGTACGTGTGCGGTGAGGGTGCCGTGTGCGTCGCTATGTGAGTGTAATGTGTGTGTGTCTGCAACATGTGTATGTTGGTGCCACGTTAGAGGCAGAGCGGAATATTAGGTGTAGGCATATGGTAAACTAGCCTCAGGCATATGTACACTACTAGTCCCAAACTAGTAGTGACAGCCCCACTCTGGCTAGGTGTGTCGCGACGTAGAATGATACAAAGTGAAAATGTCCCAGATGATAGCACAGGAATATACCCCATATGAAATGGAAAGGACGTATGTAATAGTCATGCCTGTATGTACGACACCGATATGTTAATTGCAATAAGATACATTGGCAAAGTCACACGGCAATAGGTATGTACCGCGGAAATACGTATGTGCTACCCCAGTACTGAACGTGGCCACGTGTCGGCCCGTAAACACCGCTGTGTGTTCTACAAGTGTCAAACAATCAATCCCCATCCGAATATGTGGCAACCCCTGGCAAACAGGCTATCCCAACAACAGGACCACACTGACTGCAAATATCTGGGACAGAATGACAAGGGATAGTTGTCACGTACACACAACCGCTGATATACCACAGATGTTATGGAGGTATACATGCATCAAGCTCACCCGCAGGTGATACCGACACCACATGACAACAGCCCAACCAACAATCCCATAACAAAAGACAATTAACTGTCAACTCTCCAAGTAGGGACGGAGCACACAGACAACTATACCGGTTATGTAGAGATGCAAGGCCCACAAACCGTATCCGTGACGTACAACCACCAACATCCCCCACTGTACATAATAAAGGAATACAAACCGTAACAGCAGCACAAACATACAGTCGGTCAATGACATCTGCATAACCACAACACATTGCATGGGGGACACCATTAAAGGCGGCTGCATAATTGCATGCGTTGTAGAAATGCAATCAATAGCCATGTTTAGTTATGAATGCAATACTCCGTCATTATACGTCAGCAGGACAGGTACACCCACTTGTTGAAACAAATACTACACCTGTAACACACAATCCATGGGTGACATGAATGCAGACCATACTTGTTCCCATGCATAGCAGATGCAGTCACACATAACATAAGACAATACAGACCATCCCCACGAAGGTAGGGCGAATATCCAACGCCCAGGCGGAGAATCCAATTATACCCCAGTATCGACGCGTAATTACCGAATGGAGTAAATGCACAGGTGATATGCACGTAATTACGCACGTACACATAGCCGCTGATATACCACAGAAGTTACGGGGGTATACATGCAGCAAGGCCACCTGCAGACGATATTGGAACCAATTAACAACAGCCCAAGCTACACTCCCATAACAAAAGACTATTAACTGTTAACTCTCCAGGTAGGGATGGAGCACACAGACAACTATACTGTGTATGTAGTGATGCAAGGCCCACAACCCGTATCCGTCACATACAACCACCAATATCCCCCACCGTAGATATTAAAGGAATACAAACTGTAATAGCAGCACAAACATACAGTCAGTCAATGATATCTGCATAACCACAACATCTTGCGTGGGAGACACAATTAAAGGCGGATGCATACTTGCATGTGTCGTATAAAGGAATACAACAGCCATGTTACAGTTTTGAATGCAATACTCCATTATCATTCGTCATCAGGACAGGGACACCCACATGTCAAACCAAATACTACACCCTACACACTCAATCCACGGGTAACATTACTTCGAAATATACCTGTCGCCATGCATAGCGGTTGCAGTTACACATAACATAACACAATACAGACCATCTCCATGAAGGTAGGGCAAATAGCCAACGCCCAGGTGAGGAATCCAATTATACCCCAGTATCGACGCGTAAATTGCAAATGGAGTAGATGCACAGGTGATATGCACATAATTACTCACTGAGGAACAGCAATTGGTGGGATGAATTCACATGTTGCAGGTATCGACGGATATAAGGATGACTCGCAGGATATCCAAACTGTATGCTCATACCAAACCAGCTGTGTACAACCGAAAGCGAAAGAAAATGGTAAAACGATACGCGGAATGAAACATGGAACGAAACACCGACAAGGTATGTAGAACACACGATATGTACGGTTGTGTAACGCATGATGTGTCTGACGAAGCTGTACTGTATGTGAATGGTGGCTGTAGTAGTAATAGTAGTAGTAAAACCAGGCTCTCTCACCATGAAACAGTTGGAAACAGCTAGAATGTTCAGCAAATAGTCCAATGTCACCAAAATGAAATTTTTCAGTAGATCAACATCAGTTTTCAGTATAAACTTGACCGTAGACCAGGATAGATTCAGCAAAAGAGAACATTTATTTAGAAGTGTGAGCGCTTTCGTGTAGCAACTACTACGCTTCATCAGACAATACATTAACATTTAAAACTTCAGTTTATATAGTAAAGAGTAATAAAGTGAATGGTGGTTGTAATTAATTACACTTGTCCATAATGCAGAAAGTGGTGAAAGGTAATTATGTAGTGATACCCTGCCGAGCATACCAATGCTTGTGGACACCGTGTGTACAGCAGTGGGACATCATGTACACAGCAGAGACACCACAAGGGCTGCCACAGGGGGGCATTAGAGAGATCAATGCCATACCACACGCTGTTGCTGGCAGTGGATGTCCAACAAGGAAGTGCCATAGCAGGGGACAGGACATGTATGCATACTGTCAAAGCACGCATGTATATGGGCATATACCATTGATGTCATACGTAAGGTGCGGCCGACGTGCAAGTATGCCCTGCATTAGGGGATACTATGTGAAATGTGTAATGTAAAGCTGTCTAGGTAGATATGACAGATATCATACACAGTATCACAGGCATATCATGCATAACACAGGTATCGCCTATTGGTATGTACAATAACAGGATACATATGGCCTGTAGGTATGGGACAGAGTAGTAGCATGATAGCTAGCTGAACTGGAAGGGACACCAAGTAACCATGCCCAAAGGACCTGTAGCAGCTGCACAGGTGCACAGTGGGCAACAATGCAGTCTGGCAGGTCCATGTGTAAACACATGTGCAGTGTACACAGTAGTGTCACCTCCCCATGGTAGTGTCCTGTGAACAGCAGAGGTGGGTGTCAACTGCACGTCTACACAGTACCGCTGCTGCGGTGGTACCAGGACTACATGTCACTCAAACAGCAAGGGAGGTATCACATGAACAGTGCTACTGTGTGTCCCTGCGGTATGTGCACAGGACCTATGTTCCACAGCATGGTGTGTGTTGTGTTTGTGGAAGTAACACAGAAGCCCAGCCCATGCAGTGTGGTGTGTATGCACATATCCAGGAGCAGTCCGTTCACACTGCCCACCGCAGATGTCATGTATGAGGTGTATATGCATCAGTAATGTGGAGGACATGGGCCGTGTCAGAGCAGAAGACACCCCTGAGTATGTGGTATGCAGATTTGTACAGATGTGTTGTCCATATGTCAGCCGCATATGTAAACCGTCTGAGCCTGGTAAACATCGTGGCATGACAATGTTGTGCCATGTAAAGCTGTAGCTGTTGTTGAAGGTACACCATAAATGTGGTATTGGACCCTTGACTGTGTGTAGATGTGTGTATTTCACAGGTACAATGGCTACCTATGTACCAGCATCACACACAGTACAGATAGGTGTGGCCTTGCAGAAGGGTATCCATGCCACAGTGGAATACGGTAACCACAGGACTGTGTGTGGCATATGTATGTACAGCAACCATGTACAATGTGATATGTATGTACAGGACCAGTATCCATGTGATAGTCAGTGGGTGAATGTTGTTATGCAAAGGTGATGTGCATGCACCATGTGTCATGCATCCCGATGCCATGATACTCATATGATGTATCCGCCACACTGACACCCATATGGTTGGTATCGGTATGAGCTGGTGGAGCAATAATGGCGCTTGGTATGTAGGCGTGGGATATCTAGGCATGGACAGTACTCTGTGACAGCATGTTCTGTATGTAAGCATATAGTGAACATGAGGGGCCCCATGACTGAGGACTGTGTAATGCCATATGTACCTGACATGTAGTAGGTACTATGGTATGCTCGCACCACTGTGTGACCTGTCCATGAGCCACATAGCATAACATCCTGAGACACAGGGTATGATGTGCAGGTGGATGTGTAAGTTGCCAATACCAGAACGTGGAATGGTGCTGAAGGGCAATGTGAGGGCAACATCTGATGTGTCAGCCTCCATACCACCCCAACCGCCCATGCAATGGTATGACAGGTGGCCAGCATGTGTATGTGCCGTGCTGTGGCATACACAAGCCCAACATGTGTGCTAGGAAAGGCCTGGAGGCCATCAATGTGTGTGGGAATCACATTCGTGAGGATGTGCCCCACTGCCATTCAGAATGGTCCAGTCATGGGTGTATGGCTACAGTCCCACACGTGCAATGCAGTGCCACCCGTGGGTAGTGCGAGAAATGACGCTGTGCGGCGGTCAGGGTACACAATGTCGGACAACAGGCTAGCAGTGAACATAGTGGCCTGGTGCGGAGCCATATACCGAACAGGTTGGTGGGACATTACAGCCAGGGACATCGGAATGTGACATCGGGCCAGCATCCCAGGACATATCGTGTGCATGTCAGTAATGTGTATGTGTCCAGAGGGACACTACGATGTCCATGTACGGATTGTGACCCTGTAGTGAGCGAGAGGGTATATTGTCAGTAAGTACGCCATCGCCTGGCACGTTGCCAACAGTAGCTCGGTCTGCAATGCCTGGGTGACTATTGTATGTGATATCAGATGTGGATGTAGCCAAACAATACAGACATACCACTACAATGCCTGAGGCCCCACACCGCAATGTGCGGCAGCCATATTTAGGTAGCTAGCCTTGGAGTATGTGATCATGGATTCGAGGACCCACCATGGCTGACAAGTGATGCACCCCACACATGTGAATGTACACCACTGTGCAACAGCCTGCACATGTGGTTGTACATCATATGTGCATGGAACAGGACCACCACAGTGGCGTCTGTGAACAGGTCAGTACCGCCACGTCTCTGTGTGGAATAGCATGGTGTCTGCAATTGTGTACATGCTATGGAAGCGCACTGTGGTATGTGTCAGCATATGTATGTGCACTGTCCATCTGCTGGGGTGACATGCCGTTAACAACTGCTGTCAGCAGACGTCAGTGGTACTGGTTGTAGTACACATGTTCCGTGTATGCTGCGATAGGTGTGTTTCCAGGGTGTGGCTAGCAGGGCCGTGTAGCATATGTGTTTAATCCACCAAAGAGGTGATAACCCCAGGTGTGTCACACCAGTCACATGGAGGTATTGTGCATGCTAAGGGTAGTGTAGGTATGGTATGTGTTGTGTAATGTGTCATCCAGCTGAGTGGAGTGCATGACTCGAGCATGTGTAGGTACATGGGTGTCTATTCCAGGGTAGTGTGGAATGCTGTCAGCACATGGCAGTATTAGCTGTCTGAGGCCCAATGTACAGTATAACAACACAGACGGTATGTAACCTGTGGTGTACAATGTCGACTCTGTCGCGTGTTACAATGTGTATAGCGGTCACAGACACGGGTATCTGCACATGGAGCACCTATGATGCATTGTGTTAGGCAACTATCCAGGATGTGTGCAAAACACTGTGAGATGTGTGAACCCCTCACCTGTGGGTGTTCCAGTCCAGGTATGTGCCTGGGAGGTACGATCCGTGTACAATCCGTACTCGCAGGCATGCTGCGCAGAGCATGGAGGCAGGTCCCAGTCACCGCACAGATATGTGAGTGGTGCAATAGTGTGTGTGCCTCGCTTGTGTGCAGCACAGTGGAAGCTGCAAGCATTGTCCCACATGACCCCATGCCGTGGCTGCCTGTTACAGCCCCGCCGGAGACAGTTATGTGAAACTGCCACAGAGGCAGTATAGCATGTGAAGTTGTACATGTGTGCTCCACACCCCATGCCGATGGCTGCAGGTCATGAGTGCCACAGCAGTGTGGTCGACCAGGACTGTCATAGCGGTCAGATACCACATGCCTGCACAATAACAGTAGGAGCATAGGCAACAGTTGCAGTGATACAGTAGGTCACTGTACAGTGTCCCTGTGTTCAGACCACTGCCTACTGTACACTTGGCTAGACACACACCCAGAGGGCTATAACACCGGTGAGCCATCGCATGTCCCAGTACACGTAGTCTGTGTATTGCCATCACAGGGCAGTCACAAGAACATGTTGTATGCGAGATATATTGTACCAGGTGATGTGTCATGTGTGCGTATGTTGAGTTGCAGAGCTGTTCATCCATCCGCAACATCTCAGTGCATGATGCCTTGTGTAACATGATGTGTGGAACTGCAATGTGATCCACAACAGGGTCATCCGTGACTGATGCATTGTGAATGGTGTAACCCATGGGTCTGTGGGATATACACTGGTGCTGTCGGCTGCCATGCTGGGGGCCACCAGTGGTGCCTACAGTGGTCATACAGACATACTGCATACATTGTTCTGGCAGGAATGTCCATTGTTGTAGATGATGTGGTACTACGTGAAGGTAGGTGTGTGTTGTGAATGTTACCCATCCAGACGTGACCGTCAGGTGCAGTCATGGTTGTCGACAGCATCACACCCATCCACAGCTGTCAGCACCCTGTCCCCAGAATGGGTAACAGTAGCACTCATACTGTGTGACCAATGTGCAGATGGTGGAACACCTACTACTGGCTGGCTAACAGTGTCATCTAGGAAGGCTATATGATGGCTGGAATACACTGCTCTAATGTATAATTATGGTATCCCAATGAATTACATTGATTCACATATTGTAATCCATGGCTGGCATGTAAACCGTGTACAATGACTGTGTGACAGACCCAACCAATGTGGAGCCGTGATGAACATGCACCCGTTAGAACACCAAATGAGGTACGTTGCACGTAATGATGACAAATTACAGCTATGGGCACAGCATGGATGCAGACGCAGATCCCCCACAGGCAGTACCGCTCCATGTTGGTAGGGGGGCATTGCACGAGTACATGTGACAGTTGCTGTATTGTCACATGTACGGCATATCCATCATATAGGGGTAGCACTGGTACGTGACTGTCGGACATGCCTGTACATATGACCATGTCCCACAGGATATGTGGTACGTGTGTACAACACCTGTCGTACCTTCATCAAGCTGTGAAGTGTATGGCTGCCAGTGTACCTGTGTGACATGTTGTGCAATGGGTGCAAAGGTACGCAGTAGCGCATTACATGCCCACATGTCCTGCACAGGTGCATAGCCTGAACATACAATACAAATAGGGTGTTGGATATAGCAACCCACAAGAGGTGATGGGTATGGGTGGCAATCCTCTATCACCTTTCCGGGTAAGGTGTGCATGTCCATTACACATTAGCACCTGAGATGTTAGCAGTACAGCTGTACAGGGCGGCATGCATATTTGATTACAAATACCCTTGCATGTTTCACCACTGGCCTGTTGACAGACAGACACCAACACAATGTGCAGCATTGACATGTGCACAGCACATCACCACTGGCTACAGTAGAACAGGGTTACTGTGTTGACATGTGCACAGAACATCAGCGCCAGCCACAGTCGAACACGGTATGTGTTGAACCCCACCGTCATTGTAGCCCATGCCACAGACAGACGTGTTATGCATCTGTATATGTACGGCGGGGAATGGCCCTGGCCTAGCAGTATAGCTGTGTCAGTGTTGCGAACAACATACTGAATGGGCTGTGTGTGTGAGGTGTGCGTCATACTTGTATGGTCTGATGGATGATACCAGCAGTGCCCCCGCTATGTGAACATCCCTGTCCCCATAAATGAATACCTAGGCTGTGCTCAACACCATGGCCCCTGTGGGAGGGATGGTGCTGTGCGGTGCACCCGCCGACATGGTGGTGGCAGCAGGCACTGGATGTAGACATATGTGGTAACCATGTCAGGCCGGGGTACCATCCATGTGCACGGGATATCACCGTGTGGGCACATACAGCACTGCGTTGAACAATATCACAGCACATAGCACCTGTCAGGGGTAATGTGTATGCATGGATGTGCGATACCAGCATGCACCATACACACCCCCACCAAGCAGCATGCTGCCTACATTGCGGAAGGCCATTGTCCACACTATGATGATATACATGCGACATGTCCATATACCCATAGTAATGACATATGGAATGGACAGCCACCCTCCCAATACTGGTATCCCACAGGCGGGACACATCCCTGTGCCATGTATGTGATATACCCTGCCATACCATGCACCCCTGTCCAGCAAGGCTGCATGTGCCATCACAGTCATACATGGTGCGATGGCCACATGGTACGTGCACTATCAACTGACCAAATCAGTAATGTGGCACTGATGCACCTTGTGGTATCACAAGTGCCGTGTGTCAGGGTGTACAACGTGCGTGCGCACATGTTATGTATGACCATCCCTGCTAATGTCATATGATTAGACATTGTCCCATGTGTATCAAATGTGCAATACAGGCGAGCCGTGGCAGGTTATCCAACACCCGTACAGTGCTGAGTAGATGTATATGGCACAACACATGCATGTACAGGTGTCCATGTGTATCTGTGCAGTGCCACCGCTGACGTCCATAACGGCTGCATCTGTGATGCCTAGTGACATATACACACCATCCAGGTGAACAGTAGAACTGTGCACACATCGGGCCACGTGCTGATTGGTATGAACACAGGTGCAGGCAGGTACACATGTCCACAGCAGGTTACCATCTACATGGGGTATGTACAGTGTGATGGGTTGACACAGAGATATGATATGATACCCACTGCATAATGGTGTGACAGGTGGGACAGCAACACGTCAGCTGTGTCAGTGTCATGATGCGTCTCAGAGATTACTGTGCAGATGTCGTACATGTCATAGCAATGTATGTTCAGCGGTATGCCAGTACATCAGTGTGAATGTGACCTGTCACCATCATTATGTCTTACAGATAATGCCTCGTTCATGACTGCCAGCCTTCAGCCACCAGGAGGATGAGGTAATCATACCGTTGCTCCATGACAACTATGACCTGCTATTCAGCCATGTTCCACAGCAAGCGCAGCAGCAGGATGACCTGTGGCAGGATATGCGCAGGAGGGTGAATGACGTGGGTGGCAACAACCGCACCTACCAGCAGATACACCGACACTGCACGGACCTCAAATGGCACGCGAAACAGCGTGCCGCCGCAATCGCCAGAGAACAAGGTGGAACAGGTGGTGGGCCACCAACCCAGCCCCCACTCACACACATGGAGGAGCTCCTGGCCAGTCTGGGGACACCCAGGGAACAGCATGCAGAAACACTAGCCGCCATCGTGGAGGTGGGTGTCTCCCAACCAATGAGCCTGGAGCTGCCTGGTAAGTCAGTCTTGCATATGACTATGATATCCACTGTAGGGGTAGGTGTCACTGTACATCATGTAAAGTAACAACACATGCCAGGTATATGGGCACACAAGCCGCATACTACAGTATGCTACATTGTGTTTGCAGACGTGTGCATACCACATGCTATCACACAGGTACATGATGTGACATGCACAGTGCAAACTGTGGCTGTCATACAGTCATGGATAATGTTTATACTGTTGTGTCGCCCCTATACAGGTACCTCTGGCGTGTCGCACAGACATGGGTCCGTCGCAGCTGAGACTGTTGTTAGTAACAGGCATGGTACAGTGTAGAGTTATGCGCGATATGGCCAGATATAACATGCACACCTGGGTTGCGTTCCAGTCACGGTATACAGGTTGCACCACCAGACACACACATGCCACCCATGTGCAGTAGATACAACCGTTATCATACACCGGCATGAAACCACAGTACCTGTCAGTGTGATATGTGTGGTCAGCTATGCATACAATGGTGGAGGTGTTCTACAATGGATGCATATGTAGTATGCATTGGAACACCATTCATGGTACACACACAGTACCACACAGTGAGCAGTGATCTGGGCAGCACACAGGTGTCACCAATGTGACATATGCCCCTGCATTGTGTGCACACGTTGTGACACACCACCCGACATGTCCCACGCCCGTGGTGTTCTGTCTGCAATATTGTCACACCATCACCTGACCTACACCCGACATAGCAAACATCCACACTGCTATCTGCATAGCCCTCTGGATTGTGACACATCCAACATGTATGGGTGTATGTCACATGGGACACCACAGGAATGGGTACACGATGCCCATCACACACAATTGTCCAGGACCCAGTCACACATGGCCATGGTTGATAGCCACAGGCATGTTGCCACACAGTACGTCTGATGTGGATAGACACCGTTCCACACTGTCCACACATAGTGCGATCATAGCTATAGTGGACCACCTGTACATTTGATGTGGTACAACAGACAACCGGAATGCCTGTCTGCAGCCACCAGAGGTGCCACCGATGTCTACCATATGGAACAGCATGACTGTGTTGCAGTCATGGCAATGCAATGCGTCCATGTTATGCATCGCACAGCAACATACATGTGTCCTGTTGCCATGCAGTGGCACAGTGCCTGTACTCCCCACTGTATAGCTATGTACACGGCTCACACTAACCACACCTGCACAGACATATTTGCTAAACATGCATTCTATCTGTAGGCTGTACACACAACACTGCACTGTGAAGCCCATTATGATGCGGTGCATGTGGCGGGACACCATTGTCACACATGTCCACATGTTACCGCACATGTCGGCGGATTACATGTCAAGGTAATGTCAGCCATGTGTACTGTTAACCTGTCTGTGGCCACATGGTGTATCACGGTGATGCATGCAAACTACCATGATTGTGTGTACTGCATGCCTACTGATATGACACCTGCTTGATGTAGTGTGCACCCCAGGGCAGTATGCATACTAACACTATTAATGTCTGGGCTGCATTCCCTGTGCTGTAGTGTGGGAATGCTGCATGTCATCTGCAATATCACATGCATGGTGTGTCTGCGTGTGTGTGTGTGTGTGTGTGTGTGTGTGTGTGTGCGTGTGTGTGTGTGTGTGTCTGTGTGTGTGTGTGTGTGTCTGCGTGTGTGTGTCTGCGTGTGTGTGTGTATGTGTGTGTCTGCGTGTGTGTGTGGGTCTGCGTGTGTGTAATGTACCTTACAGTACGTCTTTGTATTCACAGGTGGTGTAGGTGCGTTCCCCTCCTGCGGTCCATCTGATGTTAGTGTCCCCACAGATACTAGCGGTGATGACCATATGCATGAGGTACAGGCAGGGTTGTCAGGGGCAGAAGCTGTGCCATTGGTTACCATCCCACCTATGTCCCCCTCATCCCCGCACACAGTTCTGATGCCGACACATACCACATCACCGTTGCCCATAGAGGAAGGACAGTCAGCGTCTGTTGGCATTGAGCAGGAATGTGTGGTGGCTACAGAAGGTGCGCCTACACACCATGTTGCCAGTGTAATGACTGGTGATGTGCCACACAGGCATGTGGCTGGTGCTGCTCATAGGAGGACCTCTGGCAGACATGCACCTGCTGTACAGGGTGCAGCAGCTGGTATCACCAGACGCATGTTCCAGACTGTAATGGCGGCACAGGCACGTGCAGAATGGCAGAACCAAGAAGGGCAGAGGCTGCAGAGGGCTGCAATCCATTCCCTAAATGACAACATCCAGTCATTGGCGAATGCTCAATAGCAGATTGCTAATGTACTGGATAGGCGATTAGGTGAGATGGTTGATGGCAATCCGCGAGCGTGAGCTGTCTGTGCTGGAACACCTGGTAGGGGTGAGGCGTAGGACACGTGGGTGTAGGCCAGCAACACCACCTAGTATAGGTCGACGTGTGCGTGCCACCTCTCATGCCCACTCACACAGTGCCGGTAGCAGCAGCAGTGCAGCTGGTGCTACACCGTCCACACCAGGACACAGCAAGCCACACGGACGTGGCCCTGGCTGGTCCCAGCATGGACACGGTTCCAACAGACATGTGTCATCGGAGAGTAGCCACTCTATACCTCCACCCGGTAGTGCCCGTGCGACCCCAGGCAGGCACGGGTCACGTGGCCGCAGATGGACACAGTGAGCCGTACAACGTGCACTGTACAGTCTGGGGCTGCCAATCATACCCCGTGTAGGCATCACATATGGCTGGTCTGTGTACACACATACCCACACACGGCAGACACAACTGTAGGGCTCCACCACATCCACATGCATTCTGCACAGTCATGCCCAGTAAACTCACCGGCCCTTACACACACACATGATGTCGTTCATTGGTGCAGCCTATGCCACTGGCAGACATATCACCCTGTGCATATGATGAAGCCCCTGCCACATCCCTGTCATCCACACCATCGGTGCATGGTTATGCAAATATATTCCGATGCACAGGGTGGACAAGATAGTGAGAGGTGTATGTAATACCTGTGTATGCATAGCGTGTGATGTGTACGTTGCAGTGGTTGTGTAAGAAAAACGGACTGGTGCATATGTGACGTGGGTTGTGTACTGTCAACATACAGCAGACATACCATGTAGTGCAGGTGCGGCATGCATTGAGCTGTGTTCACGGTATGTGTGACGGTTACATGTGTAGCACCATGTTGGTTCTGATAACCTGAAACCCTCCTATGGTGTACTCGCATGTGCCTAGAGGGAGCACTGTTATCGGTCCCCCACGTGTAGCTGTGGATTACCCACAGGCACATCTGGCAATATCAGCATATCACATGTACCCGCAACCTGCCTGGACACCTACATAGGTTCATAGGTGCATAGGTACATACTAGGCTATGTGCCCTACGGCATTTATAAGCCTAGCCAGAGTGTGTGTGGCTTTCACCACCCCTTAGGATGAGGATACTATACCCATTAGTTTGCTGTGCCTCTGTCCAGCAGTGACACAGAGATGATTCCCGGGGTATACCTACGATCTCCCATCCACTCGTTAAGCTTTCTCTTGAACAGAGTTAGTGAGGGGCTGTGCCTCACAAGGACTGGGATTCTGTTCCATAGTGTAGGGAGTCTCTGGGTGATGAACCTGTCCCTCCAGCACGTCCTATTTATATCCGTGTTGAGGTTTGTGTCACTTGCTCTTGTGGCTCTGGTTGATTTGGATCTTATGAGGTGGAGCATGTCCATTAATTCCGGGTTGGACGTGGCCTTGTATGCCAGGCACAGATCACCTCGGAGCAGACGGTATGCAACTGTATAGTGCCGGAGCCCCTTCAGTCGGGCAACGTGTGACATATGTTTGAGGCCCTTTATCCTTTTGGTGGGGAACGTTTGGGGTCCTTCCAACTGCTGCAGGTGTGGGGTTAGGTACATTCTGGATGGGGCGTTGTACCCGATCATTGGTCTGATAAGGGAAGAGCACAGGGGCACAATGACCTCCCCTGATCTGGATGTGAATCCCTTCATGATCAGGTGGGCAATGTAGAAAGTCTTCCTAACCACATTGGCAATGTGAGTGTCAGCAGAGAGGTTACTGACAAGTTGGGTCCCCAGGTCCCTGATAACGTCGTCCGTGTTTAATGGAGTACCACCTATGTGGTAATTAGGGGTTACCTTGTTTTTCCCAAAAGGTATGACTATACCTTTCTTGGCATGTAGCATAAGGCCATGGCTCTGGCACCAGTTATCCATTTCTATGAGACCTCTGGTGGATGTCTGTGTCTGATGGGGTGCCGATTATGGTGCCCAGTTTGCAGTCATCTGCATACCTTGTCAGCCACAACCCCCCATGTTTGCCTGCATGTCAGAAAGATAAATGCCGAACAAGAGGGGGCCCAGGACTGAGCCCTGTGGGACACTGCTCGTGACCGGCTTAGAGTCTGACATGGCACCAGGAACTCTAACCCTGTGGGTTCTGTCCTTGATCCAGTTTGCAACCCATCTTGTGACATATGGGTCTACATCTACGCTGGTGAGCTTTCCTATGATGCCCGCATGGGGTATTGTGTCGAACGCTTTTGCTAGGTCAAGGTAGTCTGAGTGAACTGCCTTACCCTCATCAATGGCCTTAGTGACTCTTCCGCAAAGGTCGACCAAGTTCAAGAGGCAGGATCTGCCCCTGACAAAGCTGACTTGGGTATGATCCAGTGTATGTAGGTCCCCAATGTCTTCATTTATGAGCTCCATTATGATCCCCTCCATAGCTTTGCAGACAAGGCTCGTCAAGCTTATAGGGCGGTAATGTCCAGGGTCCGTAGAAGCACCGCCTTTGTGGAGTGGGACCACAGTTGCCATACGCCATTCTTTGGGGATGTATCCTGTAGTAAGGCTAAGATTATACAGCAGCCTTATGTGCGGGTTTAGGCCCTCATTGAGGTCGTGTAGCACACAGCCGGGGACACCATCCGGTCCCATTGATGCTGTGTTGTCCGCTTTAGAGAGAGCAGCTCTCACCTGGGCATCTGGGATGTTTGGGAGGCTAGACTCTGGTGGGATAGATATCTCACCTCTTGGGGGGGAGGGAGGGGAGAAATATGCATGGAACCTGTCTGCCAGTATGTTGGCAATGTCTGTGGGTTCAGTGATCATTGTACCATTCTGGACTAATTCCGAGCATAACTGTGAGCTTCCACCCATGTTTCTACCATAGCTAAAGAAGGCCTTATGGTTGTCTTTTGTGTCTTTCGCGAGTCCTCTCCCACAGGTGGCCTTGGATGATTGTATGTGTGATCGTATTTTACTGCTAGTATTGATCAGAGATGTCTTCCCTGTTAGGGATTTTGCTCTGTCATGTAGTAGCTTTCTCCTCTTGTTGTAGAGTTTGTTTATGGCTGGGGTCCAGCAGACTGTGTGCCTGCCTGTGGTGGTAAGGGTCCTGTTGTTATTAGGGATTGCTTGATCCATACATTCCTGGAGGTGCTTGTAGAAGGCATTTGTAAGGGTTTCAGCAGCGTGGGTTGTGTTTTCCAATGGCCCGGAGGCCTTGCAGGATACCACTCCAGTCTTAAGAAGTGTGAGGTTTGCTTTTGAGAAGTTCTTCGCCGTGGTCTCCTTTGCTGGGGTTGGGGGCGGGATGTGGATCTCCAGTGATATTAAATTATGGTCTGATCTCACGGATGAGGGATATACATCCTGTGTGGAGCATGTCGTCCCCATGTGTGATGATCAGGTCTAGTATAGTTCCTCCTCTTGTGGGTATGGTGACTAGTTGTTCCATAGCATTTGGGTGTATGACCTCCAGGAACCTTTGGCCTAGGGTGGTGGGTCTTGGGTAATGTTCCCGGTCTATGTATGGGTAGGTGATGTCACCCAATATGATGGTGTTTAGAGTGACATTCATACTCTCCAGTGTCTTCAGGAAGGCTGTGTGGGTATCCTGAGTATGAGAGGGCGGCCTGTAGCATGCTACAAAGTGTAGGGCAGGTCTACCTATGGTTAATTGCACCTGGATGGTCTCCGCTGCTACGTGCGTTGCCACTAACCTGGAGGTGTGGGTATCCTTTATGCATATGGAGACTCCCCCTCCTTTTGTGGTTCGGTCCGGATTTGGGGCCGGAACGCGTGATATGAGGTATAACCTGATAGTGCTGGGGTGCTCTCAGGAGCCTTGAACCAGGTTTCAGTCACAGCACAGACATCGATGTTCTCCATACTGAGGAGGGCTTTGAGGGCATGCAACTTGGGGTGTAGACTACTGGCATTGAGCAGTATTACCCTTAGTTCTTTCCAGGTTTGTTTTCTAGGGCGGTAGGTTTCTCATTTGAGCCTTGCCTGAAAAAGGCACTATGGGGGTGGCAGGAGCCTTTGCCAATATCCAAAGGCCCAGGGGTGACAAGTGCAAGCCGTCCCTTGCGAAGAAGCGTGGCTTGTCACGCATGTCATCCCAGGCAAACAGACATTGGACCCCCTAGACTGACACCGGTAATTAAGCCAATTATTAAAGGTGATCATTTTGACTCTGTATTGTGGCATCATTCTTGGTGAGGGTAGGATACTGCTCAGGGTCAGGGTCATACCAGCCTGGGCTACATAATCTGAGAGCCCCTCTATGTCTCTTTTCATGTAGTCCAGGGTGGTATGTCTCAGGTCGTTCACACCGGCATGGACAATGACTTCGTCATACTTGTACATGCTGCGGAGTGACCTGAGTGTTTGTGTTATGTGGCGGATTCTAGCGCCCGACAGGCAGCCTACTGTGATCATTTCCTTGTTCAGTCTGGTGGGTGGGACGTCAGTGTGTCTGACTATGGCGTCACCTATAACAAGTGTGTCTGGCATTGTGTGTGGCCTTAAGGACTGTGACTGTTTAGCACACTGACTTTGAGAACTATGTGTTGCATGTCCTATGTCTTGAGGAGGCAGTTGCTTGGGTGTCTGCTTTGGAGGCTTCTGTAGTTGTGGTATATGTTTGAACAGTGCCTCCGAGTATGTCTTTGTGTGTTCTTGTGTTTGTTTTGTAGTTGTGATAGTTCTATGTGAAACTGGGTTTGTGGTGTGTGTGGTGACCTTCTCCTCCTGTCTGGTCTTGCCGGTCCTGTGTTGAGAGAGCTCAGCCTCCAGTTTGGCTATATAGTTGCATATCTCACATGTATTTGTGTTTTGTGGGGGAAGGAGTGGGTGTCTGTGTACATGAGGCAATTGTAACATTGCCTCAGGATGCCCAGATTCACCAGCTGAACAGGAGAGTACGCTAGCAACTGACCCTTCCACATGCTAGAAAACGTGAATGCATTTGCTGTGTAACTGAGTCAGAAGGGACCTATAGGGCAATGGGTACTCAAGGGGATTCTAGGCTAATGTAGTACTTTGTTTAGCATATGTGTACTTTACCTATGTAAGAATGCTTTAGGAGCAAGTGCTGAGCTTTTGTGATAGAGACTAGAAAGTTTAGATTGCAAGTAGAGACGTTCTAGGGGAAAACTTGAAGAGCAGAATGTATGGAGCCAGACATTGTTTAACGTTGTTTACACAGTACATGACACACATGTTCACACATATACTGCACCTGACGCCTGTGGTCGGTGCCACAGGCTACAGTGGACAGAGACATCACATACATGGCAGGACACAGTACAGGTATGGTGACATTGTGCAGGTGTCGTACACAGCATGCTGGCCACTGACCTCCGGTGTCACCTGTCAGCTGTGGTGCATGCTGTGCAGCAGTAGGATGCTGTACCAGTACAGGAATAGGGCCGCAGTCGCGGGGTGTACACCACTATGGCGCCCACCCCATAGTGTGCAGATGGGGACACCTGCCTGTGTGGTCAGCACCCTCACAATATAATGCACCCACACACCATGTCACAGGGGGTGGACTTGCACAGGTGGCCAGTATGGCTCACACCTATGACATCGACAGGGTTGTGCAATGCAGCACCAGTATGGGATGGTCACCCTGTGTGGTTAGTGTCCATACACAACAGTATATCTGCATACACCCTCACACCAGGCAGCAGACATACAAACATGTTGACACACACACATAGTGGTGACCACACATGTATACACGGAGAGACCACGTGTTGCATGTACTGCACCATCCACATCCATGCACCCCACACTGAGGTATGTACAGATCTCTACTATGGTGTACAGGGATGTGTGGCACGTGGGACATAGTCCCCCTGATATGTGGCACACATGTGCACAGATTCCTGCACACATGTCGGTGCCGGGAATGCCACACCTGCCATGTGAGACATGCGCAGGTGTGCAGCACTATGTAGTGCATTATGCGTACCAACACTGTATCCGGCAGATGTGCCGGTATATGCACTTTGGAGGTGGTAGGTGTTACAGTAGCCATGTGACATACAGTCGATGACACCTGACCGATGGGTATGCATCATGGCAGCACTGTTATGTAACAGCGACATAGCATACCGTATGCACATGGCAGGGTAGGATGGTGTGTGACACACCTGTGAGCCACCACCTGCACACATGCATGTGGACAGGTGTTTAAACACATGATGTACACACATACCGCCATACGTGCTGTTACTATGCCACCATATAACGGCCCCCATGATGGGTACGCATGTGGTAGGGAGTTGCAACTATGTTATGGACATTGGCCACTGCTCATGCATGGCTGCACCATGCACAGTACTCGTGTCACATGTGTCCCCTGTTGCCATGTGTGTATGCATTGCTACGTTTTGACATGTGTGTTGACATACATAGAACATGGACTGTGGTATGGTATCACAGCTGTCACAGGCGAACAATACAAGGGTATGTGTCCCAGTCAACACCACTGCACCCTGTAGTGGGAGAATACCACAGACATGTATCCACCTTCCATTCGTGTGTGTAGCACAGCGTACGCCAGTGTTATGCATGTGGTACATCACAGGCTTCGTATGTGTCCTGTGTGCAGTCCATGCACACGGCCAGACAATCACATGTATGACATATCCGGACGTTGGTTCACTCTGGTACAGCAGCAGTCATGTGTCATGGCTGTGTCAGGGCCGTGGTATGTGTGGAGCCGACCTGTCTATGTATACTGATATGGGCGGACCACATCACATATATGGGATCATTGTTAGTACATGTGTACTCAGCACGACTGGTGTACACCGCTATACAGACCTGTGGACATATGTCACATGCTGTTGTTGGACCGTGAGGCATACTGCTGCACCACTGACATGGTGCTGGCATGGCAGCTACAGTGTTCACTGCAGTGTGTACATGTTTGACCTGCACCCGTGATGCCTGTGATGTCATATGTGTGTGTACGAGTAACTGCATGTGTGACCACCCTGTGGGTGTGGACAGGTTTACCTGACAGTGACCTGCAGTGTGTACACACCGCCTGCATGCCAGACGGCGCGTAGCACATGCTAAGTGTGTGAGCATGCCCGGTTTGCTGTTGTGTAGGTGGACACACACGACGTTCCACACTCTGCCCTTTCATAGTTCAACCCCATGTGTATGCATGTCTGCACACACTCTGCCCTTTCATGATTCAACCTCATGTGTATGCATGTCTGCACTCTGCAAATGCTAAGTGTGTGAGCATTCCCAGTAAGCAGTTGTGTAGATGGACACACAGTACAGTGCACACCGCGCCCATCTGTGATTATACCCCGTGTGCATGTATGTTCCCCCTTTGCAACCGCCAAGTGTGTGAGCATGCCCGGGTTGCTGTTGTGTAGGTGGACACACACGACGTTCCACACTCTGCCCTTTCATGATTCAACCCCATGTGTATGCATGTCTGCACTCTGCAAATGTTAAGTGTGTGAGCATGCCCAGTAAGCAGTTGTGTAGATGGACACATAGTACAGTGCACACCACGCCCGTCTGTGATTATACCCCGTGTGCATGTATGTTCCCCCTTTGCAACCGCCAAGTGTGTGAGCATGCCCGGGTTGCTGTTGTGTAGGTGGATGCACACGATGTTCCACACTCTGCCCTTTCATGATTCAACCCCATGTGTATGCATGTCTGCACTCTGCAAATGCTAAGTGTGTGAGCATGCCCAGTAAGCAGTTGTGTAGATGGACACACAGTACAGTGCACACCGCACCTGTCTGTGATTATACCCCGTGTGCATGTATGTTCTCCCTTTGCAACTGCCAAGTGTGTGAGCATGCCCGGGTTGCTGTTGTGTAGGTGGACACACACAACGTTCCACACTCTGCCCTTTCATGATTCAACCCCATGTGTATGCATGTCTGCACTCTGCAAATGCTAAGTGTGTGAGCATGCCCAGTAAGCAGTTGTGTAGATGGACACACAGTACAGTGCACACCGCACCTGTCTGTGATTATACCCCGTGTGCATGTATGTTCTCCCTTTGCAACTGCCAAGTGTGTGAGCATGCCCGGGTTGCTGTTGTGTAGGTGGACACACACAACGTTCCACACTCTGCCCTTTCATGATTCAACCCCATGTGTATGCATGTCTGCACTCTGCAAATGCTAAGTGTGTGAGCATGCCCAGTAAGCAGTTGTGTAGATGGACACACAGTACAGTGCACACTGCGCCCTTCTGTGAGTATGCCCTGTGTGCATGTATGTTTCCCCTTTGCGACCGCTAGGTGTGTGGGCATGCCCAGTATGCCATGCATGGAGACACAGTAGAGTCGGCACCGACGTCTGATACTAGGCATGTAGCCATGGCCAATGACATCCTGCATAGCCATGGTGGCCGTCCAGGCGAGTTATATGTAGTTGCTATGCCACAATGGCTGCCTACATCATGCACGCCGGTTGCTCTCTCATAGGGTGTACTGTCTGTGGTGCATCCCGTATCCATGTCATGATGTTGTGCTCTGTAGGTAGTTAGTATTCCCGAGGGCAGCACTGCCGTGTTACTGTACGCCCACCTTGGGATAGCAACATGCTGTGTGACTGCGCACTCTGTCTTCATTCCCTATCGGCTGCCTTGCCTCTGCAGATGATATCACCCACCTAGGACTATGCCTCTTGACAGTGCTGTGCTCAGCAATCTCGGTAGCGCATTCTGTAAATACATCATGCTGTAGTGTGTTCATGTAGGTAGGCGTAGGTTCAACTCCTGGCCCTTCCCTGTGTGTGTGTGTGTGTGTGTGTGTGTGTGTGTGTGTGTGTGTGTGTGTGTGTTTCCAGCTGCCTCTGGAGATAGTAATGCTTTTAGACGCTTCACAACACATACCTTGGCTATCAGCGTCTATTCTTTTACGGATGATGTCACCCACCTAGAAGTATGCCTCTGACAGTGCTGTGCTCAGTAATCTCGGTAGCGCGTTCTGTAAATGCATCATGCTGTAGTGTGTTCATGTAGGTAGGCATAGGTTCAACTCCCGGCCCTTCCCCATGTGTGTGTGTGTGTGTGTGTTTCCAGCTGCCGCGGGAGATAGTAATGCTTTTAGACGCTTCACAACACTTACCTTGGCTATCAGCATCTATTCCTTTACGGATGATGTCACCCGCCTAGAAGTATGCCTCTGACAGTGCTGTGCTCAGTAATCTCGGTAGCACGTTCTGTAAATGCATCATGCTGTAGTGTGTTCATGTAGGTAGGCGTAGGTTCAACTCCCGGCCCTTCCCCGTGTGTGTGTGTGTTTCCGGCTGCCGCTGGAAATAGTAATGCTTTTAGACGCTTCACAACACATACCTTGGCTATCAGCGTCTATTCCTTTATGGATGATGTCACCCGCCTAGAAGTATGCCTCTGACAGTGCTGTGCTCAGTAATCTCGGTAGCGCATTCTGTAAATGCATCATGCTGTAGTGTGTTCATGTAGGTAGGCGTAGGTTCAACTCCCGGCCCTTCCCCGTGTGTGTGTGTGTGTGTGTGTGTGTGTGTGTGTGTGTGTGTGTGTGTGTGTGTTTCCACCTGCTGCGGGAGATAGTAATGCTTTTAGACGTTTCACAACACTTACCTTGGCTATCAGCGTCTATTCCTTTACAGATGATGTCACCCGCCTAGAAGTATGCCTCTGACTGTGCTGTGCTCAGTAATCTTGGTAGCGCGTTTTGTAAATGCATCATGCTGTATTGTGTTCATGTAGGTAGGCGTTGGTTCAACTCTCGGCCCTTCCCCGTGTGTGTGTGTTTCCGGCTGCCACTGGAGATAGTAATGCTTTAAGATGCTTCACAACACATACCTTGGCTATCAGCGTCTATTCCTTTACAGATGATGTCACCTGCCTAGAAGTATGCCTCTGACAGTGCTGTGCTCAGTAATCTCGGTAGCGCGTTCTGTAAATGCATCATGCTGTAGTGTGTTCATGTAGGTAGGCGTAGGTTCAACTCCCGGCCCTTCGCCGTGTGTGTGTGTGTTTCCAGCTTCCGCTGGAGATTTTAATGCTTTTAGATGCTTCACAACACATACATTGGCTATCAGCGTCTATTCCTTTGTGGATGATGTCACCCGCCTAGACGTATGCCTCTGACAGTGCTGTGTTCAGTGCTCCGGGTAGCGCGTTCCGTACCTGTGTCATACTGTCGTGCGGTTGGGTAGGTAGAGGTACGGTCAATTCCCATCCCTGCCAGCTGTGTGTGTGTGTGTCTATGCTCCCAGCTGCATGGGTTCATAGGTTATGGTTTTAGAAGCTCCGCAGCACACATATATCCTGCTGACATCTCTGTGTTTGCGGATGTTGAAACGCAGCTAGTGGACTGCCTGTGTGCCTGCTGTGGTTAGTGACTTCTGTAGCGTGTTCTCCACGTGTGTCCTGCTGTGGTGTGATAGGGTAGTGATGTGTAGGTTCCACTGCCGGCCTTGCCACATGTGTCTGTCTGTATCTCTCCCGATGTATATATACATACATATGTTATGCCCATAGTGCTGCTCTTGCATGGACAGCTGTCTGTCCCATGTATCGCATATTTGCACGTCTGACACATAGAAATGTGGTACGATGCATATCCTAACATTGTCCATGCAACGTCCGTGTTCCGGGAGGTGTTGCGCATCCTAGAGACATCTGCTGTATATCTTCGCAGACAGCTATCCTTGCTGTACTGTCACTGTACTCGTACACGCCATAGACCTTGTGTATCATTGCCTGCTTATGGTGTGTGTATGTCTATCTGAGCTGTGTGCATGGTCGTGTGTATGTCCCACTATAATCGTCTGTGCAGGTGTCGCCACTATGGGTAATCCATGTAAACAGCTGTTTCATGTGCATTTCAGCACATACCTGCGGACAGTGCTACCCCTCCTACGGCAGCACATTCCATCATCTTGCAGTGGATACTAGTGTTTCCACACACATGTATCTGTGTCTGTTCATAACACTCCACCTCAGGGAGCGTATATCTGGACACGGCCTTATGTGATAGTGGGACACTCGAGGCCAGTCATGTCATGTTGCTCTTAGAAACATTGATAGTGGGCACAGTGATATGTTATGCATGCGTATGGCATTTCTGTCTGATTTGGTGTCTTCCTCGCATGTTTGTCGTTGCTTCCTGTCGTCAGTTATCATGAGGGCACCGGACTGTTACTGTTACGTGGAACACAGCGAACATATGAGGCAGACTTCTACACAGTCTGCGTACATCTGTGCAGTTGCAGGGTATGTGTCTAATACAACATAACTACTGTCTGCCTACAATACACACACAGTGTGTGGCGGCATAACAGACCACATGACATTACTTTGTATTTGCACGGCACACCCACGCAGACAGTTGTATTCCTCACACAGGTCTACATCTGCTTATCCACACTACTTGTTCTTTCCTGTACCATATGTGTGCGTCGTATTTGCGCTTCCCGTCAGTGGCGGGGCTCACGTATGACTATGGGGGCCTGGTAATTGTTATGTTGACACTTCAGGGCACCCTGGGGGACACTTCACCTTTGTGTCTGATTACCTTCCACATTGACCTTCGCGGGGCATACGTTGTCATTCACAATTACCAGGGTAGGTCATATACATGTTTGCTTGCTGTCTTTCTTCCCACCTGTCCGCCTAGTATCACCGGTTCAGTACATGTATTCTGGACAGGTAGCTCCTTCATACCCTGACCTGTTGTCATTATGTGTACACACCTTGACGTTCGGCCATTGCCCTTGTTACGTTTCGCATAGTGCTGTGCCTTCCTAGCTGATTGCTGCCTAGGCATTCCGGACTGTGTGGTGGGTGATAGGGAGCGCTATTTCCATTGCATGATTAGTGACACCCATAACATCCGTATTCATGGCTACGCCAGCATACCTCTCAAGTGTACCTCGTTATGGGGGACGTACCTCATTTGGGGTCTTAAAAGGGTCATGCTCCTCGAAATTCCACAAAGTTCCACATTTAAAGGGTCTGTTACACATTCAGTGTTAGGAATGTTTTAGGTGAACTCCATGGTAAATTGACATTAATCATATTAATTCATTGAAGGATCTTCATTATACGTGCAAACAGTGTATTTTAACCATGCTATGACCTTCCTAGTTGAAGTTGTTAGTAAGTCATTAGTATGTGTTCCATATTTTGCTCATTTGTTCCACATTATGGAGGCGAGTGTTCCTCATTTTGGTGATGGAAGGTTGGGAGCTATGTACGCCAGTATTCGCACAATGGTCTGACTTTGTATGGGGTATTTCTAATGTAGTCCCTATCTGTATTTCCTGTGCTATGCCTTACTGCAGCTGTGTTATTCCGACAGATTTCCAGTTATGGGTGCCATCTTGGTCGTACGCATGTCCATCCATGGGAATCGCCTACAGGACACTGGTATAGGGCTGTACATATTTCACACCTGCTTTCCGCATTATCCGGTGGATGCTTTGCACCATTAGTGGGGATTAAGGCATGTGCTATACCCACATCCCTCCCACGGGGCGGGCCTACGGATTCTCTGCCAAACAACACCTAGGCCCATTTCTGCATACCCAGGTTCCCATGCCTGCAACCCTCGACAGTACACATTACACATGGTTAATGTGTGCGGTACTGGGATGTGGACACACGTCTATGGACTTGCCACTCTGGGGATATCTGTCCATATGTCCTGCATGTCATGGACACATGTGTCATCAACCTTGAACAAGCTTTTAGTGCATGTATAGCTGTTTTGTGGTTGCAGCTGTCACTTCCTTTGCGTCGATCGCAGCAGGGCCTGCAAATGGAGCAATTTTTGGAGTCCTACAATGGACACCGGTGTGCATGTATAAAGTGTAGAACTTGCTGGACTGTCACCTTCTGGCCAGTGGTTTTGACTGCTGCTGTATGTTCCCCGTTTGCGGACGTCTGTTTGACTACCCATATTATCTATTACTTGGCATATTTATATCCATGTGTCATATATATGGGACGTAGGTCTGTTGTGTGTACATATATACATGTGAACCCCTCGTTTCATACCTTGCTTTGTTACTGTCTGTGGTTTACCTGTGTACACACATATGTAACCATACCATACCTTTCCACTGTACAGGTTCTGGCAGAGTGTACGGATGGTTGGCCCTTTATCTTAGGTGTGTGTTACATTGACCTCTGGCAATTTGCTGGCATTTCATGTGAGACTTACTTGATTCTATAGAGACTTGATTCTATAATTATGACGTGCTTCCACTGACTATATTTTTCTTTGTCTTCTGGAATCTTTCTGTAACCAGTCCTTTTTGGACACTTTCTATTGTTGTTCATTTTTGTTTACATATATGACTACTTTGGTATGTTGTGCTATTATTGTGTGTGGAGCATTTCTCCCCGGGCCTCTACTTACACTGGACATATATCCAGCTAGCCTAGCCCAGTCAACAAATGTACACCAACATAAAACGTACATAAACGTACGGTGGCACCTTCTGACAAGTAGGTCAGGTTACAGATGCATACCCTTCGTCAATCCCTGCTACTAACACACCCGTTATTCTATCCCCATTCTGTGTTTGTTTTATCACATATCATGTGTTTCTCACTATTTGTACCAGTACTTTGCATGGCATTGTCCGGTTCCATACTTTCAGAGGCTGACAGTTTTGAGACATGTATAACTAACGTGGAGGACACAGCATTAACTTACCCTGCTGTGAGCGGATCACACACGCACAGGCGCACTTGCATTTCCTAATTGTGGGTTACGTGCAGGCGCACATGCATATCCATATTCTGGGTTACATATGTTTACTGAGTCTGTGTGATTACGTGGCCTGTATTAGTTGTGACTGTTCCAGTAACACATCTCTGATCCAGTTAATGGCCATGTGCGGAACACACTTTCACCTTTACACATGTAACTGTCTTTGCGGCACAGACGCATTACTTACACATTCACATTTATATGTTCTATAGTCGTAATTCAAATGGGACTGCATTCACGTTGGCCGGTTGCTGTGACCACTACATGTTTGCTGTTCTGTCTCATTTATATGCATACCCATGGTACATAGCTACATTAACATATCCCCCCCGCACTCACTTACGTCACAGGCATCCATTCTCCTGCTGGGAAAAGTGTGGTACTACATGTTACACATTCCCTATTCCCTACTGCTCTTGACCCAGGATGCATATGGCGTGACCGCAGGGATATTCAGATCACAGGGGCTTATAGCCCCAACGCATACAGGTCTTTGATTGTCAGGGTGTTCCTGTGGTGCTCTGGGTTTGGTCTTGTCCGCCTAGTGTACGGAACTGCCCTGACCATGTACGAATGTCAGACGAGGCACATGGGCATGGTTTGTCCATGTCTATTATACCATAACCACCCCCATTATTCCTAACCGTGCACGCTGATTGGCCAGCGTGCCCGTTGTAGATCGGTTTATAGTAATGGCACACGGTCCGGTCGCACGAACCTATTTCCATTAGTATACCTAGGTATTTATAACCTGTCTCACTATGTTACATGGGTTTAACATAGCGTGACAGCTTTAACTGAGCCACAGTGATGTCCGTTGCTTACTTTGGGGCAGTCTCGCTCTGCTACACACATTTAACATAGCGGGACAGGTTGTACAACACAGCAATGGGGACACCGAGCTCTACATTGCTGTTTTGTATTGATTTGCTATGTTGACTGTGTTTTACATAGCGAGACAGTTTCGACATTAGCAATGGACATCTCGCGCAGTACATCAGCACCGCCGCGGATGCCAGACATCTGCGGACGGGCAGCAGACAGGCATTATGCTGTGCCATTATGTCTGGGGATTAATAGTTTATTTTCCTAGATGATATGGCATAATAGCAATAACCCACGTCTGGGTGTGGGTACTGCTGTATTTACCCACAGTTGCCTTTCTTTGGTCCCTCGGGCATCGCCCTCGGGACCGCACCACGTCTACCGTGGGTATATCCAGCATTACCCACACCCAGGCGTGGGTTATTGCTATGATATTCATTCCGTATGTACAGACACGGGTGTTTGGACAACCAACAATAGCTTCTGCTATTGGCATACAATGCTGTGGGTGGTGCCGGTTATCATACATATGCCATGTTCTGTGTTTTTCCCATTCACACTTGTCTATCCCCTGTCCTCATTCATACATGGATATTTATGTGGCACATGACTGAACTATGTATTACCTGCAGGTATGCTGTGTACAGTGCACATATGTGATGGTTGGTTACAGTGTATCTGTGTACCTACCTCTGTGATACTGGGGACTACCACACATCCTTCGCAGCATTACATGCGTATGTACATATTATTATTCGGTGGCCTGTGGAAGGTTGTCGGAGCACCGGTTACATGTGTCCCTATGTGTGCACGCATCGTGTTGGTCTTTGTCCCGCCTTCGTTGCTATCATGGGTTGGATGGTGGTGTTGGTGTGTGTTTGGGTTGTATTTGTACTGCCAATACGTCAGTGGGGGGTGGGGTTGGCATGTGTTCCTCTTTGCAGGGGGCCCCTTTATGGACATATGTGTCCTGCATTGACACTTGACACGTGCCATATGTCCTGTGATATTGACACAGTCGTGTATGTCTTCCTGCATTACTACTTGCGTGTTACAGGCATTTTGTATCTGGTACACATGACTATTATGTTGGATAGCTTAGGCTATTCCCCTGCTATGGCATAACCATTCATCCGGGCATTTACGTGTTATTCTATCCTTTGCATTGGCCGTGGGTGTTTTGCCATACGGAACAACACATATCTACGAGTGATGTCCCACCTTGACATTCTGTGGATGTGGTAACCCTGCTGGGGTGACCTGCTTGGTGGACGGCTGTTCTGCTCTGTGTATTTTGTTTGACATGTCTGCATAGCTAATCATCGGTACAGTGGCTGCACATACTGCTTTGTCCAGATGTGTACAGTTATGGACACCATGGCGTGTGAACACCTATGGGGTTTTGACAGGTCCATAACCACACGCGGGATGTACACATTCTGCCGGCACATTCACATGCAGCCATTTGGATATCAGTACCTGGGATGGGATGTTGACATGTGGGGTACATATTTGCACGCGTGTCACTGCCTAGGACAATACTTCCTACTACATCTGGGGTATACCCGCTGTGTGTAGGTGTGCAGCTGCGCAAGGCTGCTAGCTGGATTGGGTGGACAGTCAGACATGGGTGCGGGTTACTTGCTATGATGGGGTTGTTGTGTATTACATTTGCATGCGTGGGTTCTGCTTCTGGATATTCCGATTCAGCATACGCCATCCTATGTGTATGTGATGGTTACGTTGCTGTGTCTAGCACATTTTGCTATACACGTTTGTCTGTGTTTGGGATATCTGGTTTCTTTCTGGTTGTTATATGGCCACAACTGCCCAGCTGTGTACTCTCACTACCACTGTGGGACTGCTGGTGACCATGCCCATGGGGCTAGTCATGTGTAGTTGCGGCGCACTGACATGATGCAGTACACCTCCACTGGGTATGCCTGCTGACAGTGCATTGGGTGACGGACACGGTATTCTGAGTATCCTTTGTTCCGTGGACGGGAACATTTTGTACTTTGTGGATTTATGTTTGGTTCTCCATTTTGTGTGGATGGGTACTATGTTGCATACTCTGCATAGTTTCATTATCCACAGACACTGGTTGGTGCGGTTACTATTGCAGGCGGCCTGTGACAGTCAGCACTTTAGGTTGCTCATCGCCTGCCGGCTTGGCCACGCCTACGGGCGCATCCTACTTGGGCTCCCTGGACTCGCGCACGTGCCCTATGCACGTGGTTGTGGTTGCGGCGCACACTCATTACTATGCATGTGGCGCTGCTACGTCAGGTATACGCTGCACGGCCGGCGCAAGCCTTACGCCGGCCTTGCGCCGAGCTTCATGAATCCGGGGGTTTGCTTTTCCTTACTCATTTGAAATGACTTTCACTGTCCTTATTTGCATATTTGTGCAGCACCCCTAATCATAGCTAAACTTAAATTATTTGAGAAGCCCTGGACTCTGAATACTGGCCTATCTGTCTTTTGTGCTATGTTCTTATGATCTAAATCCATGAATTTCAGACTTTGGTTTTGTTATGTAAACAGAAATATTTGGCCTAATTAAATGATAAATTGAACTAAGTAATATTATGATGCTGTTTCAGAAGTTCATACATATATGCATTATTCTTGCCTATATGAGTAATGTTTTTCAGAAATCAGGCCATCCTAATAAACAATCATTGACCATGTATTCATACTTCCTTCTCATCACATGAAAATAGTTATACTTGACTTCAAGTACATATTAATGCAACAAGTCATTCATTTTAAAGGCATAGCAATCTCAGCTGATAGAAACAACTAGACTGCTATTGTTTTTGCTGTAATTTAAACAATGCCTTTCTGTCAGTGTTATTACAAATTATCATAAGTATCAGCATCCTTATTTCTTTTTCTCAAACCACTAAATGCAATGTAACATTAATTGTAATGGTGCTACACATTCTGAATTTGTAGCTATGCAGTTAGACTTTTTTACACCAGTCTTACAAAGGTGAATGTCTTTCACAGGGAATTGTGTGAGTGTGAGTGCTGATATCTAAAAAAAATTAATAGCATAATTTATGGAGACTGTAAAGAGATTTGAGTTCACTACTATGTTGAAGGGCCTGGCTCACTGTGTGTGAATGTGGTGGGATTTGTTCCATGGGCTGTTGAGTTTTGTATGTCTGTCTGCAGGGACACATCCTCACCATGAGGGACAGCAATGTGTTATGATCTACTGGATAGGTCCAAGGCATGAGTGGCAGAAAGTTCAGCTTCCTGTGCATGCCCCTGCCTACATGGACTGGCTCTATCAGGAGTTGCACTGTCCATGACCATGTAGATGTCATTGTGCTTCCTGAATGCAGCTTACATCTGCTGTAGATGTTATCATGACTATGACCACAACCATGGCGATGGTCTCTTTTAGCTGTATACATTTCCACAACTGATGTAACAATGGAAGTGTGGGTACTGCAGGAGTGGAATCTTGCCTGTATGTGGCCAGGTTGGCTAACATTCAAGGATGTGCCAGATGGCCAGCCTTGAGAATGGCCTTTGCCCCAAAAGAAGACCCAGATCAGACATTGCAAGATCCGTTGTGTCATTGCACCCGAAGAGAAGACCCAGAACCAACTTGGGAAGGTCCAATGTGACATTCATCCTGTCCAGTTATTCTCACATAGTTCAAGCAGTACCATAATTCAGCATGCACTGCCTGTATGACCCTCACTACCTCTGCAGAGGTTCTGCTGGAACTCAGCTGTATCTACACAATGTTCCTGCACATATGTTTGGTGACAGCATCTGACACACCACCCTCAGAGGAACAGTGGCAACCCTTCCTCCTGTGAGCATCAGTACTGTCCATTCTTTGTGGATCTCCCTTGCCATGATGTAGAGATAAATTCTAACATGTCTGTACTTGGGGCCACCACACTTCCCTCATCTACAATGCCAATTCTCAAATTGTAATGTGTCATGGATATGCACAGACAGGGAAACTGTGTCTGTAGTATGAGAAGAAGATGAGCAGGCCACATTGCTTGAGTCTGTCACATGCTCGGCATACACAGACTTGCCTGATTTTCCCTGCCATCATAATCAGAGGTTTTAGATCCAAAATCAGACAGGGTAGTGTCACAGTGCTGGTACTAGACAATGCTTCACCTTTGAATACATCAAAGTAAAGCATCAGTGTTAAGTATGTTGTATTACTTCAATATGCAGTTGTGGTGCTTGGACATATAATTTTAAGTATACCCAAGCACTACACCTACACAGTCAAGTGATATCAAAGCAACTATTAATAAGCATAGTGACACATAACCATTGCCATATCTTGTGCAGGTAATTGTCACTCTGATGCCAAACACACATATATGCAGCAGGTGAAATTGGTATAAATAACAGTAATGTGGCTAAAAGCTACAAATGGGGCACACAGTAAAGGTAAAACCACATACCTGGGGCATCACCCATAGACATCCTCTTAGATCTATCCTTGTCTGCACTAACATCAAGCACCACACTGTGGAACTCTGTGTAAGTGATATTGTCTTTAAGTTAGCATTGCATGAAGGATAGGAAGCATGAGATTTACTTTTAGCACCAAATTAGTGATATATTTTTTATGACATATTTGAAGGAAATACTTATGTCTGAGAAAGATGACATTAAATGATAGACATCGTGTGAGGTGGAGACCAGGATAGTTTTGAATTTTCTTGTGAAGCATTACAGCCACAGGCTTCTTCAAGGTGTGCTTGTGTGTTTGTGTGTGGGAGGGCTACAACAGGTCTTAGCACAAGGCTGATTTCTAGAATAGCTTGGCCAAGGATGTCACCCATGCTACTGGCATCCCACACATGAGGCAATAGTGCCATCACCACTATAGTGACATAAGTCATTAAAAGCCTGTCGTCCTTTGTTGATGGGAGGCAGAAGTCTGACCACAGTTACTACCTCAATATTGTAAGTATAAGATAATTCACGCATCCATACAGCCCACAAATGCAGTGCACCATGCACAGTTTTATTATGCTCTCTGTATTTTTCCAGTTCCTGAACAGATTGAATGCACAGGGAGTATCCTGAACATCTAAGAGCATGCTGGGGTAAATGTAGCTTATGTTATGAATGATGAGTATGTTTCAGTAGTGACAGGTACCAATTAAAATATCGGTAAATTACATTTATGAAGTAAGACAACATCTGGTGATAGTGCCATTCCATGCTGGAATTATTATGGCTGTGCAAAGGTAATGAATGTTGACTCTGCGTGCCCTCATTTGCATAGCTGAAGAAGTAACTCATCCTTTTAAGTCTGTGTACATTGAAATTGTCAGAATAACTGTGGGTTCAATTCCCACTAGTAGAAAATGAATACAATTTCTGCTTTCTTTTACTAAACTTATCTGTCATATTAGTTAAACCAATACAAATGTAAATAAAGTAGTTAAGGTAGAAAATTAAATGTGTATCTCCTGCAATGGGTATGCTAATATCCTTCACTGTATTTTATGATTACAAAACATAATTAAGAATGCCATTTTATTATATTTTTATGTCTTCTACACCCTCTTTGTTTATATTTCTATTTATTATTTTTAAATATTTTCTCCGTTTCTGTTACTGTTATATTCAGCAGCACAGAAACCAGGACTGGCCATTCCAGAATAATGTGTTTCCTCCCCCACAGGTGACAGTAGCTGTGCCACCACCACCACAAGGGGCTCCCAACACATCTGTGTTACAGCCAGCTAGAGATGCCTCTCTAAGTCCTGTCAAACCTATATCACTTGAATTAGGTAGGTCTGGCAGGGGGAGGGGGATGAATTGCTACCCATCAAGAGTAGTGACAGGTGAGGTGGTGATTTTGTCTCCCATTAGTAGCTGGTAACGTTTGTGATGGAGTTTCTGGACAGGGGGTTCAATGTCCATAAAGGCCATACTGAAACCATGCTTCAGTTACTCGTTCAGCTGATTTCCTGCCCAGTGGAGATGGCACCCAGGGTGAGGAGTGATTTCCCACTGTTGAACCTGGCACAGAATACATCTTTGAACATAGAATACCATCCTGTCCCTGAACCCAATATTTTCCATTCCTGTTTGTGTCTATAAACACCCATGTTATGTTATACAATCTAACATTTGTCTGATGTCTCCTCCATCACTGCAATCACTCTCCATCACTGTCTGTTACCCATACCACGGCAGTCATGTTTGTCTCTCACTGCTACCTAAATTCCCACTCTTACCTAACTCTTACATCCCTGACTTCCTTCCCCAACATTCCCATCTCAAAGTAAAAAAAAGAATACTTGTCCAAAAAAAAAAAAGCCCCATATATAATTCTTACCTCACATTTATCTCTATGTTTATATTTTGCACAAATGATTTAATTCAATTGCTTGGTCTACAGATTGTTGTTATTTTGACACAATCCCCCAGATTTACTATTCTTCTGTGCAGGACTAGCTTAGTCTTGCACGGAAGCACGTTTAGGAGCAGGACGGCAGCCCGCCATGCATATTAATGAAGGCGCGCTGCCTGACCTCCTAATTTTACATGGAACATGTAAGAGTGCAGGGGGCGTATCTGAGAGCAGAGCTCTCAGAATATGCACACCCCTGCAATGAAGAACAGCAGAAAGGCCAAAGATATGAGTGAGGCTGCTCATAGGTGTCTGCATATCCCCAGCAACATTCCTCCACATGTACAACAGCAAGTAAATACAAATAAATTGAACAAACTCTTTTTTTTTAATTAAAAATCCGATTAAAGCTAACCATAGGTGCACAGGTGTGCCCATCACCTAGCTATGGTTAATGCAGCTTAAATAGCTGAAAAGGATAATAAGGAAGATATATACAACTGAAGCAGTATAGTAATAATGTAGTGGGCAGAGCATTCATCTTATAAGCAAGCATTCCCGGTTCGAATCCCACTGCAGCATATCCCATTTTCTATGGAAAATCACGTTATGACCAATATTTTTTGTTGAATAACCCACTAAATAACATACATTTGTGAACTGGAGTACTGCATTAAATGCACATGTGAGGTGTCAGTGTCATAATGTTGCAAAGTCCCCAGATAAGCACATGTGCCACATACAGTATATGAACACAGGAATCATGGATACAAATGGAAGGTAAAATGTGTAATGAATGACAACTCCATACAGCTTCCAAATCCCCTACCTTCCCAAGAACCATGAGATATAACTGTCCAAATCAGTGTAATTGTAAGTGGGAGTGAGCACTAGTAAGCAAGTGTAAGCACCAATAAGCAGTAGTAAGCACATTTAAACACTAGTGAGTTTAAGCCTGTTTGTGTGGGGGTAAGCAATGCGCACTCAGGTTAAGCAATATTGAAGCTAACTCTCTGTAAGCATATGTAACTGGAGGTTAGCATTATTTACCCTCGCACAAACCTGCTTACAACTGTCTTAATCACTCTGTATCCAACGGCTCTTATTCTGCCAGCAACAACATAAACAGCAATGTAGGTCTTGAACCCAGGACCCTATACATTATAGTCACAGTAGTTAACCACCAAGCCATCACAGCAGTAAAGAAAAATGAGGTATCACCAAACAAGTCCTCACTGCAGTAAAATCAAACTGAACCTGTGAAAGGAATCAATATACAGTCAAATGTTCCATAACATACTACATAACATAAATATGTGAACTGCAGTACAGCAGTAAGCCCAGAAGTGAGGTGTAATTGTAATAGAGTGTTGAAGTCCCCAATAAAACACAAGGACCCCATACAGTGTACGTGCACAGGCATCATGGATACCAGGCAGATATATAAGATGTAATGAATAAGAAATCAATGCCAAAAAGAAAATATAATGCAAAGTCTAATGTAAGCAACGCTAAGCATTGTACAGGCCAACTTAGGAGGTGTAAGCATTGTGTAGGTCAGCAAACTCATTGTGCCCAGTGTTATACCCCTTTAAACAATGCCTACCTTAGGTAAACAGGTTTGCCCATAGCCTAGCCTTTTCAAAACCAGCCAATCATGGTAAAGTGCAGGAAATCGGCCCTACTTAAACCCAACAGGTGGGAATATATCTTATAAATGGTTGTAGCTTCCCCTTGCAGACACCATGTCAGAAAGGGGAGAGGGAGTGCGCTTTCAGGTGCAGCGCTGGTGCATCCAGGAATCCAGAGTCATGGCAGGAATCCTTGTCAAAGACCATGAGCAGAGACTGCTGCAGGGCCCGTACCAGGGTTGCCAATATAAGGTGGAAGTCTTGGATCGTCTCACCCATGACCTCACCAGTGCCACTGGCATACCCCAAACTGGTGAGCAGGTCAGACATCATTATGCTGACCTGAAGCAGTGTAATGGGGACCTCTTGGAGCAGTGGATCCAAGAGGCTAGAATGACAGGGGAAGTCCCAGCTGTGTGTAAGTATCACTCCAGTATGTGTGTAATAATAGCCAGCTCATGTATATCAAGGATAGGTATGGCAAAATATTCATCTTATGTCCTACATAGCTGCAAGTGAGCAGGCTGCAAACCAGGAGGAACATGGAAGTTGCCTGGAGAGGTTGTGATGCAAGACAGGTCAGTAATACTCTTGCATGTACTGTCATAGGAAATAAATCTAAAAGTATTAGTACATTAACTGCCTGTATAAAACTTGTATTGTTTAAAGAAAGTACTGCATACACTGGAGAATATGGCAGGAAGAGTCTCATACAGTTTGTATGAAAATAAAAGCGTAATAGCCTGACAATAAAGGTCTAACTGCTGGACTGCATGTGTATACTCTGGTATCATATGGTAATGTAGATTTGCAATCACGTAATAGTACTGTTGTATAAAGCACTGTTACCCACACTGTGCTCCATAAATAGAATGTGTAGGAATGCCTGTATATGACTGCTGTAATCCCCAGAGGCCATTTAGTACAACTGAGAGACACATAGACAGAGAACAGGGAAAAGGTCGACAACAAAATCCAAAAAGCACATGCAACTAAGACGTGAACTGTTGTATTTGTATTACACACAGCCATGGTTCGAATCCTGGCAGTGGTAGTAGTCTGCATACAGAATCATACACCAGAATGTCCAGTAAAGTGGCTCATATCTGTTACGTGTCAACCTGACCCCCTGGGAAATCAGTGGGATGATTCCAGATGTATAGGCAGCAAACAAGAAATACAACTGATTGACACACATATATGAGAACAAAGCGGGCACACTAGCAACTCCCCAAAACCTTATGAGGTTAAAAAGCCACATATTTCCCATTTACACCCCATGTTGCCAAGCTGTGGCCAGAGCATGTACAGTAACAGAGTGAGGTGTATGTGCATAATGGTAATGTGGAATCTGGTACTGTGTGTGGCAACATTCAGGTAGTGCTAACAAACATTTCTCCCACAGGTCTGTCAGATACCAACACTGTGCCCAGAAATACAAGAATAATACCCTGTACTGGTACTGTTTAATTTGGTATTGTAGGGCATTGATGCAGTTGCTCTGAATAATAAGGTATTACTCATCTCTGTTGCCCACAGTGCCCTACAAAATACAACTGTCTAGGAAATCCTGCATAAGAGTGTTGTAATACAAGGTCAGAATACAAAACCACAGGAGAATTATAAGACAGAAAGCAGATAGGAGATATACAGCAATATCTATATAGCACACACAACTCAGATGGACAGTGTTTAAGTTGTAGCAGACAGAGCCATGGTCTGAATCCTGGGAGTGGAAGTAGGCTGCATACAGAATTATACCCCACAACTGTACAGATAAGACCAGAGTATCCAGTATATGGGCCCATATCTGCTGCCTGTCACCCTGTCCCCCTGGGAAGACTGTGGGATGATAACAGATGTTTAGGCAGCAAACAGGGAATACAACTGATGGTCCCACATCTATGAGAACAAACCTGTCACTCTAGCAACTCCCAAAACTGTTATGAGAGTAATAAGCCAAGTATGTCCTATCTACACCCCCATGTTGACACGGTGTGACCAGAGTGTGTACAGTAACAGAGTGAGATGTATGTGCTTAATACTAAAGTGTAATCTGGAACATTGTGGGCATCATTCAGGCAGTACTAACAAACATTGCTCCCACAGGTACGTCAGATACGAACACTGTGCTGAGAAATAAAATCCTTGATACCCTGTACTGGTACTGTTTACTCTGGTATTGAATGGAATTGTGAGTGTTGCAGTTGCTCTGAATAATAAAGTATCACTGATCATTGTCACCCACACTGTGCTGTATAATATAACTGTGTAGGAAAGCATGTATATGTGAGTGATAAGTCACTAAAGGTTGAAGAGGGCAATAGTCAAGATATGTCCCAGTACACCTGCATGTGGTCAAGACATGGGCAGGGTCTGTGCAGAAAGAGTTGGATAGCTATGTGCACATCAACCTGGAATCTGGGACTGTGTGTAGAAACAGTTAGTTAGTGTTAACAAACATTCCCTCCAAAGGTATACCAGGTTAGATGTGTATACTGCAGGTAAAACCAGTTAATGTATAATGATGATGACAGCCATATCACTGTCCAAACTAAAGCTAAAGGGTAGTGTAGTAATACATGTAAGGTACAGATAACAGTACTGACTAGGAAAGGAATGTGGACTACAGGAATATACTAGCTGTTAATTGACATCTCCCTCCCCCCACCATATCTCCAATAATAAACTACATACCCACCTCAACTGGTATGTAATGACTCCGCTCATCTGATTATGTCCTATTGGTTGATATATATTTAAATTTGTTTCCATGCATGTGCTATATTGAATTATTCCAACATTGGTGGCATGGTGCCATCAATGTACCTGCATGCTGTTGTTATTACCAGTGTGGTCCCATATATGAAGGCCATGTGTCACAACTAGAGGGTCGGCCTGTCTCTGCATCTCAGCCCCCACCACAGCCACCTTCGGGGCTGTGAAGGTTCAGTGGTGACTGCCCATGGGTGTGGATCTCAGTCCCACTGTTTCCACTAGGAGGCTCATGGGCTTCCGATTTCCCAACACCCCTCCCCATCAAGGTGTTTACCCCCCACATGTGTCATATACCACCCCTGTAAGTGTCTTGTTTGTCTTGTCTGTTAACCTACCCAATCTACCTCCCCAAATATACCTACTATCCCTCCCCAACATCCCACTCCCACTCTCACCTGAAAAAAAAAAAACGGTCAATCTATTCCCAAAAACAAATCTCACCCCATACATAGCTGTCCATTTCGCACACATGTCCACTGGACATATGTAATCTGGTCTATTTGGCATCACATGTTATTGTTGTCTTCACCCCTCTCTCAGGGATTTGAGTGTTCAAATCTACCTCCAAATTCAGTGTATATGCACAGCTGTTGCCGTAGAAGAAATGGGCAGATATGGACCTTCCGTACACCCTTCCTGCACATCCCTAGCTATTTTCCCTACTGTTTTTCCCTCTTTGTGCCCCTTTTTCATCACTTTCCTAAAAGCCCTTTTTTCTTTTCTTTTAAAGAAATTAGCGTGAGGGTAAGCAGGAGTAAGCACTTTTAAGCAGCAGTAAGTGGGTTTAAGCTTGTTTGGGTAGGGGTAAGCAATACCAACACAGGTTAAGCAATTGAGAAGCTAAATTAGTATAAGAAACTGTAACCAAAAGATAGCAGTGCTTACCTCCATGCAAACCTGCGCAAACCCGCTTACAACTGCTTAAAAGTGCCTTAATCACTCTGTATCCAATGACCCTTGTTCTACCCAGCAACAACATAAACAGCCTCTACAAGGCTCAAACCCAGGACCCTGCACACCATTGTCAAAGTAATTTACCACTAAGCCTTGTCAGATATACATTATCCTGATGTTTTCACAAACATATCACCCAGCCTAGTCATTCACCAGTACAGGAAATGTATTTAAACATGTAGATGTATGTGTGTGTACATATATTAATATCTAAATAGATATATACATATCTATATATGTAGATTTAAGTATAGAAATATGAATATATATATATATATATATATATATATATATATATATATATATATATAAAAACATACATACATACACATGCATGCGTCTATGGATATATATGTCTACATATATGTCTATATATATATATATATATATATATATATATATATATATATATATATATGTATGCATATATATATATATATATATATATATATATATATATCCATATAGGTATATACAGACATACAGCTGTAGATAAAAATGGGAACATAACAAAAACATGTCCACATGCACCATTAATAGGGTTGAGGGGGGCCCAATCAACATATGTCTTGTACGAATAGGTATCGCCCCCACAGTCAAACACGTCTGTCCTGCAATACACTACCAACTGTTGCAGATACCATAACGAGGACCTGACAAGACATGGCCACAATATGTTAACAGTACTCCATCCCACCTGTATGATGTCAGGTTGGTATCAGTAACATATCATGCAGTAGAGTCTGGCTACCATAGGGAATGTACAATGTAGAAGCAATCAACATCCCCAGGATACATATACACAGACACATTTATGCAGATACAGATATACATATATATACATATATATAGATATATATGTAATTATACATACACACACAGAGATATGTATAGGAAGATACAGCTGTAGAAGGTGCACACAATACAGGACAGCCACTATGCTTACAGTTACCACGTTACCAACAGAACACTGTATCAGCCACCCATACAAATGACAATCGTTGCCTGCAACATATACCCACAGAGAGGTCAAAGGATATAACACCACACACAGGTTTGCATACATGGGAAAGCTTTATTTGTGTACTATTACAGTTGTATATGTCATGTCATATAGCTGTTTAGACACCGACATCCATATGAACAGAGTAATGCAACTGTGAAGCAGTTATACTAATACAGTAGTCTGGAAAGGTTTACATATGTTGCTGTCCAGGCCGAGGGCTTCAAGTAGTACAATAGTAAAGACAGACTGGGCCACAGGATACCAAACAAACAACAGTAAGTAATGCCGATGTATAGTCCAGCAGCCTCTAGCTACACTCTGTGCACAATCCCTAGGGGGCAAAGACCTCAGTTGACAAAATGGGATGTATCTGTTACATAACAAGGCAGAACTGATACCATCACAATCACACTGACAAACAGAAGAGTATGTATGGCAGGAGGCAGTAGGCAGTAGGCCTGCATTTACCCAAGGTGAATTGTATGGTAATGTACATCCAGATACCTTAAGGCAGCATACCCCTGATACCCCCACATGTTGTAACAGCCTAGGTTAGTTATGGTGCACCCCCCCAGTCTCAATAATACAGGGCCATGAACCCAGGACCCTGTACACTATTGTCACAACACTTAAGCACTACGTCATGACCACTGTGAAGACAGCTATTGTTTTACCAATTTAGCTGTCAACACACATATTGTGTAGTACTGAACAATTGTCTTTACTTCCTAAATTGTGTAGTCTTTGTTATTAATATGACTGTTGCATCACATATGTTGTTTTATCATAATGTACACATAACAGATATATATGGTGAGATACATCTGGGAGGGTATACACAACCATGAGGTGTACACATGACAGGAATATGGTTATATACATATAATAGGTCTATATATGTCTACATGTACATACACATGTATAATCATGCATATGTCTGTATACACATCTGTATAGTGCTACATATATATGGCCATGTGTACATCTCTTTGTATGTATGTATGTATGTATATATATATATATATATATATATATATATATATATATATATATATATATATATGTGTGTATATATACATATATGTATATATAGATATATGTATATGTATATATAGCTATATATCTTTGCACTTCCTATGTGTACAGATATGCCTAGTTATGTTGGTTTATATGTAGATATCTATAACTATATGTGCATACATATCTATTCTGATATACCTACTACTGTCAGTATATATATATATATATATATATATATATATATATATATCTCCATACGTATATGTGCATATGTATCTCTATCAGTATATGTGTAGACATATATTGCTCTGTATATGTATATATCTGAGTGTTTATATGTATATCTATGTACATATACATATCCATCTATGTATGTCGATTTGTATATTTGTATATATCTATATAGATATCTGGATAATTATATATATACATATATACATATATACATATATTTTTTTTCACCATATGTCTTGAACATGGAGTGTAGCCCTACCTCAGCCCCAATAGTCCTAACTTCATAGTGCAAGGGGATGTCAGGTATGTATAGCAGGTATATTTGTAGACTATTTGTACTGTAATAGGGATTGTATTCACAGACATGGTGTGTGTAGGAGGCCACATCTGCTTTTAACATGTGCACCATTGGCTACTGACAGACATCCTAAGGACATCATAGTACAGCACCGCTGCTAGCACATAATGCTCTTGTGGATTACAGCAGAGATACTGGCCAATATATGTGGACAGTCTGACACACTCTGGAAAGTCCAGAGGTATACACAGAACCCCCTAAGTGCAAGACATGTGGACCAAGCATGGCAATGTGGATGTTAACAACCATGTAGATGGGTATAACACATAAATACTGGTATACCTTTGCCCCCATAGGTTATGCATTCACACACCCCTGTCTGTCCTGACAAATAATAACCACTGGTACAGAGGTGCCATGGCCATGTACTATCCACTGTATATTAACATACATCTGTACAACATCCTACTGCTCTGTCTGACATACATGACTGTTATGGTGGCCTGACAGCAGTACACCTGGCAAGTATATGGACATGACATCTCATTGGGTAAGTACACTAAGCTGCTAGGCATGTAACAAAGCATTGTGCAGGCTACATGCAGACTGGTTCAACACTGGCCTACATATCCTATGGGGGAATGCACATGTACCACGATATATAGCAGGCTCTACAGGCATGTCATAGCACAGAGTATGATACACCTGTGTGAAAGTGCATAACCACAACCAATGTGAAAACAGCCACATATGGTAAGCTAGCATAATATTACAGTATATGGACTATCTGTTTAACACCATTTTCATATGTGCCACTCACACACTAACCCTACATATATTGGGCTGCTACACAGTGTTGTCCGATGGCTGTCTGTGGTATGGGACATGTATGTGTATGGCCCTGCAAACATGTAAGCCAATAGGGTAACATACAGTGGAACATCATGTAACATCAGCTAGAACAGGACCAAAAGCAATGACATCTACCACAGTTTGTACACAGGCCAAAGTACATATGAACAATACACACACTGTCGACAATCACCATTAGTGCACAGACCTCAGTACTGTACACACAACCACAGAATGTCCAGGTTATGTCATAAAATATAACCCCTACTATACATAACATGTGTAACAGTCTAATATCTCACTGCTTTATCATATATGATGTCACTAATTATGGTGTACAGCACATATGCACCTCTTACTGCATGGCATATGTACAAAGGTTGACAGAGTTGTGGTTGGAGGCACATACACAGGGCCAGTATTGACATGTTGCTGTGATAACCTCATACATTTACTGTTGTAACAGGGTTTGCTGTACCATATGTCCTCTGAGGGATATGAAGTCAGTAACTCTTATGGCTGTCACCATCTACAGACTGTAATCCTCACACTACCTTCTGCAGTTCACAGATAGGTGCTCTGTGGGAAACACATGAAACAAAAGGCACCACACACTGCTCAGTCTGCAGATGACCCTACAGATGAGGGTTTCCTCATAAACATAGCACTGACATGGCAGTTATTAAAACATGTAGGACAGCCATATCCACACACACCCTGTTAAACCAACATTACTCCAAATGCAGTATAGCAGCACTTACTGTCTGTAGTCAGGTCAGGCACATCCCTCTCCTGTGTGTTGCCCTGTTTCCACAGTGTATGTTGTTAGAGGTAAATCCCCAATTCATCTGAGATGCTGTTTGCCAAACAACAGATTGAGTTCCTGCTCACAGTGAATGTAAAGGCCCAACACCAACATGATGTTCCTAGATATTGGAGTGTGTTTCCATGCAATTGGCTATGGGAATGTTACCACAGCTGATCCACATGCAATCAGCTAGAGCAGGGCTGCAATTCATGCAGAGGCCATCAGCTGATCATGAGCACCACTTAAATTACACAAGCTGCTGCTTAAGCAAAGCAGGTGTAAGTCTCCACATCCACCAGAGAGGGAGTGAGATAGACAGACAGTGGCAAAGAAAAGTCAGGGAGGGGTGGGAAAGTAAAACTTAAGCATGTTTGTGTTCACACCTACCAGTACAGGGTATCAAACCCCTGACAAATATGTAGTGCTATCACATGTCTATGCAGTTATTGGATGCATCACATAGCTTATATATTGAAGAGCCCTCAAAACGTATATGTGATAGTGAGTGACATCTGCAACAGGGATATGGTAGCTATACGGTAGGTGTAGTACACGTGCCTGTCTGCATGAACAGATGCCAGAGTCAACACAGCCACACTCTCACAGGGATGCACACAAATTGACATGCTTGTCAGGGCCAGGAATATAACTCATCACTAGTGAGATTGCCACAACACATTACTGTGCAGGTATCACACAGGGGTAATATGGAGGTTATATGGGCAAAGGGTATATGGAGGTGTCTGACATCAGACAGCATGCTTCAGTATGCCAGTGGGGGTTGTAGTGAGTATGAATGTGGTCATACGTATCATATAACACACACACATAGACACAGGGTGCCAGTACTGACATCCATGGGTGCATTGCTTCATGGGTGTGTAGTGGTTGACTGTGCCAGATGGCTATAAAAGGCTAGGTGATGGGTATAACTTGGTATCAGGTTACATGACAATGGTCTGCATTGTGGCTCAGAGGTGTAGTGTCTGGATTTGCCCACACAGGTGGGTATTGTATTCACCATCCAGTCATCTGGGTGACTACTGCATGTGGCCAATGCTGTGCATTGCTTGCCATGTATGTGTTACTTAGTCCATGACATGGATGGTGTCTGGGATGTGCACACCTCCTACATGCATGTACAGTGACATGTGGAACTGTATCTGGGGTGTCTGGCCCATGTTGTATACACAGATTGTTATCATCAGATGTGCCAGTTCTGGCGTCATATTGCCGGAACTGTTAATGGATGGCAGGTTGACCCTTCACCTACACTGATAGCATGATATAGGTATTATCTGGTGTCAGTGGCATCTTTCCATACAGGGCATGTTATTCAGGCATGGTATGTCCTTTGTGGGTCACATTTGATGGCACCACAGGTGTTGCAGGTGTCCAGTGAGGAACATGAGGAAGGCGCACTGTCGGCATACACGTACCTAGTGGACTGATGGATGGGGTGCTATGCCCTCTGTAGCCCAATGCAGTCACACCATGGTTACTATCAGTGGGCAATATGCAGGGTACTACCAACATAGCAGCTGCTGCCTAGGCAAGTGTGTGTGTGTGTGTGTGTGTGTGTGCGTCTGTGTGTGTATGTATGAGACATGGGTTGAGAGTGTTCTCTGGCTAATACTAGGGTTGCTCACTTTGTTCACCTGGCCTTGATGTCACATGTAGGGGTATGGATTTGCACCCCAGCCTCTCAGCTATTTCACATCTGTTATCCCTGTACAGTGGACATTGTGATATATACTAGGGCCACCATATATGAAATTTGCAAAACCCACTCCACATTAAGTCCAGTTGTTACACACTCACAACCACCTTCACACAGGATAAGAATTACAAACACAGACACACACACACCTGTCATGTCTGGGATTAGAACTCTTACATAACTAGTTTATTACACTACAGCACTACGCAGTTATAGAACACGCCACAGAAATTACTGAAGTACGTCTTCCCCAAAGGTGTATTTCACAGTGAATGATATCAGTAGGATTGCCAAAGTAGGGCATTTGAATTGTGGTGAGTGTGACTAGCCTAAAATGCATTACTCCTTACACAGACATAGAAACACATGCAAAACATCGAGAACTGCCATTGTGGGAATATAACCCCTACCAGAGTGCTATATCACAGTACAGCATGAAGCTGTTATAGCACACACCATGGGGATAACTGGAGTACTCCTTCCCCAAAGGTGTATTTCACAGTGAATGACATCAGCAGGATTGCCAAAGTAGGGCATATGAATTGTAGTGAGTGTGACTAGCCTAAAATGTATTGTTCCCTACACAGACATAGAAACACAGAAAACATCCACAGCTGCCATGTGTGGGAACAGAACCCCTACTAGAGTTCTATATCACACTACAGCATGAAGCTGTCACAGGATGCACCATGGGGATTACTGGAGTACTCCTTCCCCAAAGATGTATTTCACAGTGAATGACATCAGCAGGATTGCCAAAGTAGGGCATTTGAATTGTAGTGAGTGTGAGTATCCTAAAAAGCATTGCTCTCTACACAAATATAGACACACAGTTGCCGAACTCCTACCTATATTATCACACTACAGCAGTACACAGTTATAAGATGTGCCACGGAGATTACAGGGCTACAGCTTTCCAAAAGGTGTATTTGACAGTGAATGACATCAGCAGCCTTGCCAAATTAGGGCATTTGAATTGTAGTGAGCGTGACTAGCCTAAAAAGCATTGCTCGCTACACAGGTAGAGACAGACAGACAGACAGACACACACACACACACACACACACACACACACACACACACACACACACACACACACACACACACACACACACACACACTTGCCATGTCTGGGATTAGAACTCCTGCCTAACTATTTTATCACACTACAGCAGGACACAGTAATAGGACATGCCACAGAGATTACTGGGCTATAGGTTTCCAAAAGGTGAATTTCACAGTGAATGACATCAGCAGCCTTGCCAAAGTAGGACATTTGAATTGTAGTGAGTTGTGACTAGCCTTAAAAGCATTGCTCTTTACACAGACAGAGAGACACACACACAATTGCCACATCTGGGATTAGAACTCCTACCTAACTAGTTTATCACACTACAGCAGTATGCAGTTATAGGATGCACCACAGAGATTACTGGGCTACAGTTGTCTGGAAGGTGTATTTCACAGTGAATGACATCAGCAGGCTTGCCAAAGTAGGGCATTTGAATTGTACTGAGTGTGACTAGCCTAAAAAGCATTGCTCTTTATACCAACAGACACAGACACACACACACACACACACACACACACACACACACACACACACACACACACACACACACACACACACACACACACACACACAGAGTTGCCATGTCTGGGATTAGAACTCCTTCCTAACCAGTTTATCACACTGCAGTACACAGTTATAGGATATGCCATGAAGATTACTGGGCTATACTTTTCCGAAAGGTATATTTCACAGTGAATGACATCAGCAGTTTTGCCAAAGTAGGGCATTTGATTTGTAGTGAGTGTGACTAGCCTAAAAAGCGTTGCTCTCTACACAGAGACACACACAGTCACCATGTCTGGGATTAGAACTCCTACCTAACTAGTTTATTACACTGCAGCAATACACAGTTATTGGATGCGCCACAGAGATTACTGGGCTACAGCTTTCCGAAAGGGGTATTTCACAGTGAATAACATCAGCAGCCTTGCCAAAGTAGGGCATTTGATTTGTAGTGGGTGTGACTAGCCTAAAAAGCATTGCTCTTTACATAGAGACACACACAGTTGCCATGTCTGGCATTAGAGCTCCTAGCTAACTAGTTTACAACACTACAACAGTATGCAGTTATAGGACATGCCACAGAGATTACTGGGCTGCAATTTTACCAAAGGTGTATTTCAAAGTGGATGACCTCAGCAGGCTTGTCATAGGGCTATGGGAAGGGCAGTGTGTGTGCAAAGGCCATAACCCATTCATCTAGAGGTTGACACACCACATGCAGGTACACTCTGGGTTATATTCCACAGGTACATGTATACAGCTGCTAGATGACTACATCCTTGTACAGTCATGTTGCACAGCTAGCTCTTGCACCACATAGTCCATAATGCTGACAGATACAGGTGGCTAATGTCAACAGTGAGTGACATCTGAACCTCATGTGGTTGTAACCATTTGGCAGTGTGGGACAGACCACATAATGGATGGCTTCTTGTCACAGTCACTCTCTTCCACACATCTATGCACATCTACTTTGCCTGTATTCCTATCCACTGTGTGTGCAAAGCATGAGTGGCGCATACTGAGGAGTGTCTGCACTAACATCTGCAACTGCCAGATATGTCTGGTCCACTGTTGTTTGCAGACATGGGCATCATTTGTTTAAGTGTGTGAGCATGCCCAATATGACCTTTCAGTATGTTGTTGTCTAATATTGCCTTCATTTCTGTGTGTGTGTGTGAGCATGCCCAGTATGCCCTTCTATATTGAATGTGTGGATTGATTCCAGGTAGTTTGTACTCCAGTGCACACCTTTGTGTTGTACACCTACAGGTAGCAAACTGTTTCTGCAGGGTATCCGTTGATCATTTGTCAATATGGAGACAGCCTGTGCAGGGATAGTGTGTACTGTAGATGATTGTGTCTGTGCTGCTTCAGCTGCATGGCACTGCTGTTAGCAGAGATATTCAGACATGTATACTGTTATACACAGTGATGTTTTCTGTCCTCATGTATTATCAGGTAGACATTCTTGCTCACAGTGATGTCTTGGAGGACAAGGATGACTGCAGCTGTGTCCGGTATTGTGGGCAGACACCTACGTATTCATGGTAAGTTATGTCATTCTGGAGAAGGAGCTGCAGACACTTATCCAGTTCAGCACCTTGGTGCAGTGCTAGCAGAGGATCCCATACATGTACATCCATCGACATGACAGTATGTCCTTATGTTGCTGTGCATTGCCTCATAGCTGTACAGATTTGCCCACGTTACCCAGAGGCAGGGGCCATGGGTCAGGACATTACCCCTATTGTCGCGTACAGGCAGCTGTGTAGCCACCCATTTATGTGTTTGCAGAGATGGATGGTGTGTGCACACAGCTTGGTGTTAGACCCTGCACATTCCATGCTGCCCATGCTCCCACCCCCCCATGTTATTCTCACCTCTTCCATAGATTATGCATACATTCTCTGATAATTTCCCTAAGGGTATCACCCCATCACCGGTGTGTGTTAGTGTTGGTCCACAGTTAATGCAGTGGGACATGGTGGACATGTTACTGTGGTTTGTCCATATGGCCTTGCATATGGCTTATGTGGAGTGTGTTATGTTTTTATTTGGGTGTCCATGACATAACATGCATTGGCAGTACATGTGAGATACAGGCCTTTGGCAGAGACCTGTGGGGCATTAGGTGTTGCTGCGGGCCAGATGTGGCAGTTTGTTGCATTTTGTCAGTCCTACAGTCTCAGACCATTATACAGTATATTCCCCTGGGGTGAGAGGGTAGGTGTGATAGGTGTTCATGCAATACCTTCTATCAGTCTTGATCAGGTGATGTGGATGCTGGCAGACTGCTACCTACAGCTCGGGACACACCTGCATGGGACACCTGCACTGCATGCTGCATTCTTCCGCTATTGCCATACATAGGTGGGGTCATACTCTACCCATTCCCCACAGCAGGGATATGACCAGAGAGGTACCTGTGGGTGGTGTTTGTGTGAACTGGGTGTATGTGTGCTATGGACACTACTTGCATCTGATACATAGATATGCATGGGGCATTCCAGTTATGCTGGCATGTGCAGGTACATCAGCTGTTTCCCAATACATCAGTCCTACCTCCTTTTTGATCTGCTAGTGTTCTGGCAGACATCACCGCTATCCCCTACTACAGGACCAGTTACTGTAATGCATACCTGTATGTACAATTCCAAGGGTGTCTCCATTTCACAGTGACAGAATATGAACTGTATGTGTGGGGCACTTTCCCCTGTGTACTGCTTATATATCTCACCCAATAGCCATGCCAATCAGTTTTTCAGATGGTGACACATATTACCATCATACATTTACAATGGCTTACTGCTAACATGTGTTATACTGGTGGGGATTGTCTTTGGCATTGCATTTGTGAGGGCTTGTCCCCATCATCAGCAGTAGTGGGCAATGGCCACCAGGTCTTACCTCAACATGCATACATACTGACCACTCTCACACAATATGAAATGCACACCATACTAACACACACAGACCTGCATATTGTGCAAATGCTGCAACCTATTCTGCTACCTTGGCCACCTCTGTGCATCTGTGCTCCACTGGTATTATATGTACACATACATGTTACAACATTTCTACATAGGGTTGTGGGGGGAGCACACCTGACTGTTATGATGCGTGTACATTGGATTGGGGGGGCACACCAGATCGTTACTACATTTTTAAATATGTGTTGGGGGCACACCTGACTGTTACTACATTTCTAAGTAGGGTTGGGGGGAACACACATGACTGTTTCTACATTCCTACACAGGATTTCTGGGGGGACACATCTGACTGTTCCTACATTTATACATAGGATTGTGGGGGGACAGACATCACTGTTTCTACATTTCTACACAGGATTGGTTGATGGGCACACCTGACTATTTCTACATTTCTTTCCAGGATTGGGGGGGACACACCTGACTGTTCCTACATTTCTACATAGGATTGGGGAGGCACACCTGACTGTTACTACATTTCTACACAGGATTGTGGGGGGGGATGACACACCTGACTGTTACTACATTTCTACACAGGATTGGGGGGGCACACCTGGTTGTTTTTACATTTCTACGTAGGATGGGGGGTACACCTGACACTTGTACACATTTGCTATGACTGTACTGGTATGTCAGGTTCTCCATTGCATTCTGTATTCTAACCTATCATGCTGACTTGAGGCATATTAGTGTACTACAGATTTTAGCTTTGATTGACCTACATATTAGTTTCTGACTTCCTACCCTTCAGAACTATCACCCCACTGCCTGACCTGCTGTAGTCTGTCTGTGTAGGCCTGGGGCAGGAGGTTACCCATAAGCATCATCCATAGCACAGCCTTTGTTTCTGTTTGTCTACACCTGTCCTGTTGGGTGAGACTGTTGTTGGGTATGTGAACCTCCCTGACTGGCATTTGTGAGTCATATGGACATACATGTGGCCCAGCACATTTCCTGCAGTGGGTTTTGTCGCCCTGTGTAGTACTGGCGACTATGGTGACACCAGTATTTGTTACAGATCTCATGGTGCTACTATAGGTGTCTATTATCTGCTGGCATACCATTCAGCCACCCGATTCCCTTGCATTCTCACATCCATACCATAGATACAGGTAATAACACATTGTACTCCATTCGGCAATTGGTAGGTTGAGTGACTTACCTTGTGGGTGTCCCAGAATTGAGGGTGGTGCTGCAGGGCTGCCTATGTTGGATGCACATAGTACACTCCCTACACATGGTTGAGCACAGGAAGTGTCATGTTTGGCATCCCTTTTACTGTATGTGAGAGTCAGAGAGAGGTGCTATTCCCTGGGTCCCTCCTGTGTCAGTGTATGTGCTATGCTTTGCCTCTTTGCCAAGGCCAGGGCATACTGGGCACGCCTCATTCTGTCTACTGGGGCAGGCTCAGGTTGTTCCTCCTCCGAGTCACTCTGTGCCTGTGCAGGCCTTGGCAATGGTGGGGGGCTGTGTGGGCCTGCCCCATGCTTCTACTACTGCAGCTGTTTCCACAGGATCGTATTGTGTAGCATGGCGCATACGATGACAATTTGGGTACATGTAGCTGGTGAGTACTGCAAGGCTCCACCAGTTGTGTCCAGGCACCGGAACATGACTTGAGCATCTCAAACACACACTCTATTATAATTCTGGTCTGTGCATGTGCCTCATTATGGAGTTCTTGTTCAGGTGTATGCACATTTCTGATGGGTGTCATCAGCCACGGCTCCAGTGCATATCCAGCATCCCCCCTAGGTGACCATAAGGGATGTTCCCATTGGCAAATCTGTGGTACAGCTGCATCAGATGCCAGATGTGGGAGTCGTGATAGCTTCCAGGGCAGCCAGCACACGCATTCATTATTATGCCCTGGGCATCGCACATGACCTGGCAGTTGATGGAGTGGAAGACCTTGCAGTTGATGTAGACCCTACCCCACTCAATGGATGGTGCTTTGATGCATATGTGCATGCAGTCTATAGCACCCACTACCTTAGGGTATTCTGCTATTTGGTGGAACAGTTGCATATTGCTGGCCAACGCCTCACAGGTGTTGGGGAAATATACATGCTCACCGGCATGTGCTGACATGGCATCCAGGAAATGGTGGAGTACCCTGGATGCTGATGCCTGTGAGATCCCCATCATATCCCCAGTTAGCCTTTGGAAGGTACCTGTAGCTAGTATTCTTAGGCCTACACATAGGTTAGTTTGGTTAGTTCTGTGTGTCAGGCTTGGCCGGCACAGCTCAACAATTTGCTGTAAGATGTCCCTGTCCACACTAAAGTGCTCCACTATCTCCAACTCATGTAGCCAATGGTAGGTTACCCTGGGTCTGTACACTCTTCTCCATCTCCTCACTGTGGGTTGGTCGACAGCATTCACATCATCTCCACAGTCAGCCTCTTTCACAAGTTGCTGTATGATAGCTATTGCAGCCCCTAACATTTTGTTGTTTTGTTTGTTAAAACTTCCCCGCTTGTATACACCAGTGGTGTAGAGTAGGTGAAAAACCAGAGGGAAAGGTTTTTGCATAGTTTATAGTAGTGTTCTGGGCTGGACTGGTCTGCTGCCTGTATAATTGCTGATTCTGATACATTTCACCTGCCAGCTATGCTAGTTCTCCTAGATTACCTTCCTATTGCTGTTTTCCCTTCCCATTGCCTTCCTGTTTAAGTTTGGGGGTACTCCACACAAACACAGTGCTCAAATGTGCACAGAGCTGCCATTTCCTGATTTACTTTTTTTTTTTCTTTAAAACCCGGTGTGTGGCGCTCACACACACTTAGGCAATGTAAAGAGTACTAGGCAGCCTCAGACACACCCCCTTGCCTAACTTTGCTAACCTAGGAGCAAACCTGAGCCACAGGGCTCCACTCCGCTTACAATATGCCTGACATACACCCCGTGATGTCAGCTAAATCCTAGGCTTGCACCACGCTATTCCTGCTCTTACACCATTGGGAACTGAGTAACATGCAGGGGAAATCTGGGATTCACTATCATTTGCATAGGATTGCCTGCTAATGCATATTTACATCTCACACTGAGCCTCCTCCCTTACCAACCACTATTCACTGGCCACATTGTCTTCTGCCTGCCATTGACTATAATGGCAGAATAGTGATTTTAGTTAGAATGTTTATTTTCGGTTTATTTTTTTCATTTCTCGCGATCCTGTTTGCACGCCGCTGTCCTACGCTTAAACAGCTGAGATCAGCTAAAAAAAATTAAAGTTGATTTTTTTTCAACTGTTTTCCATGCCAAAGGCCTTATACTTGACCATTGGCATGCTTTCTAAATGATATGCACCCTTTATTTGGAGCTGTCATGACTCCGTTTTGGAATTTGCAGAAATGTACTCCGTTACTGGAGGAGTACATTTCTGCAAATTACACTAGTCCTGCACAGCCGGTTTCCAGCTTCCTGGATCGCAAAGTCACATAATTTGCATGGATTTCTCCTGCAAATGGGGTCATTTGCATACAGGGGCCGAGTTTGTGCAGGACTTGTGCAGGACCGCTCATGCACGCCCCTACAGATTATTCCTGGATTGCATGGCAGATATATTGCTTGCTGGTGCTCCTGCACTAATCCTGCACGCCGTGCAAGGCTTGCAGAATCCGGAGGAATTTTTGCAGTGCTATTTATCCAGCAAAAATTAGATAATTCAAAATCAGGGTAGCACACCACCTGTCTGACATCAGACTCCAGATTCTCAAAAAACAACTAGCGAAGCACTGTTATGATTTCCCAGACCATATTGGTTTCCACTTCCACATCCTGGACAAGGTCATTATGGGTTCACTCGAAGGAAACAAAAATGTCATCTTTGAAAAAATGGAGTTAAGCTGGCAGATCAGGCTGGATGCCCACGCCCACCCTGGTCTAAACTCAAGCATTTCCGTTAAAAGTGTGCTTTCATTCAGGAAACTAAACCATAAATCATACAGCTAAAACACCTGTACTGTTAACCCAGGATTTGGACATAAAGTGTTAATTAACCCTAATTGCTACTGTTAATATGAAAAAAGGCAATCAAGAAATTAGATTTGTAAATCATTGCATCTCCCTTGGTATGGTTTATCTGGTGAACTAGTGACAATGGAAACACGTCACTATGTTTACTCAACTTGTTTTGTTGTTTTTTCTCTTGTTTTGTGATCTCTAGATGTGTACAAATCCAAACAGTAACTTTCATGCTTTTGAAAATGCTTTTTACCTCATGATGTGCACAGACTTAAACAGCAACTTTCAGTTATTTGAATTTTTTTCTACTACTCATTTGACACTTGGGCTTTCCTTTTGATGTTAGGAGTGAAAAAGGAGGCCAAACACTAGCCTTCTGGTTTCATTGATAGCACACACCCATATTGATTACATCAGCCTCTTACATCATCTAACTTCACCGAAGGCCCCATGTCACCACCCCCTCTTTCAGGAGATTGGATAACTGCCCATCTACCTGATCCCATACAGTTTAAAGCATTTTATCTAGCCAGGTACAGAGCTATCTAGCTCTCATTTAGAATAACTTCACCACCTGGAACCTGAAGAGAGGAAGAATCTGAACAGAAGAGCCTTGATTTCACCACTTGCAGCCTAAAGAGGGGAAGAATCTTGACAGGAGATCCCTCAGTAACTCCTAGACTCAGGAAGCAGCTTGACAGTGAAGAGCCCAGACAGGAATACAATAAAACCATGCTCCGAGTCTAGGAGCATTCTCACTCTCACTGCAACTACCCCCACTAACCAGGTATAGATAGTGAAGCCACTTGGTCTGAATTTAACAACATTTCTGTAATCTGCAGTACAATGAAAATTGTTATCCCAGTGCACCACTCCACACTGCTGTACTCTTTACACCATAGGCACAATTTGCCTATGCTCAAATAAGATCTGAGATTCTTATGTTTAGTAAAGCTTTTGTATACTCTGTAGTTCACCACTTAGTGGATTTTTATTCCATGGGCACGGAAAGCCTATACAAAAGGTTCTGAGGTTTTTTACTTTGTTTAACTTTTTTTCCTCCTACTTGTGTACATCTGTGAGCTTTGAAAAAAATGGGCACTTTGACTTGTTTCTACTGTAAGCTTTTTCTGTGGATACATGTACTGTTAAAAAATGGGAACACCTAGTGCATCTTTAAGTGACTACCTCCCCTTCATATAAAATGGTCTGTCATCATCAGGATGAAGAAGAACTGGAAATGGTCACATTAATTATGTATATGAGCCTCTTATAAGCAGGCACTGTAAACCTTTTTTTTAGCCTTTCCTATTGTACATCAGGAGATATGAGAATCTTAAAAGTGGGCACAGCCTCTCATATTACATGTGATAGGCTATATAAAACAGTTTTGTAATTAAGCTTTCATGACTGGTTCCAAGGAACAGTTGCCCTACAGGATGGGAACACCTAGTGTAGCTATAAGTGACTACCTCCCCTGCATATAAAAAGGTCTGCCATCATCAGGATGAAGAAGAATTGGAAATGGTCACATTAATTATGTATATGAGCCTCTTATAAGCAGGCACTGTAAACCTTTTTTTAGCCTTTCCTATTGTACTTCAGGAGATATAAGAATCTTAAAAGTGGGCACAGCCTCTCATATTACATGTGATAGGCTATATAAAACAGTTCTGTAATTAAGCTTTCATGACTGGTTCCATGGAACAGTTGCCCTACAGATACAGACACAATATTACATGCGTTACAAAACAAACTAATAAAGTCTCGTGATAGCCTCATAAAAGCAGGCATTGTTAAGTATCAAAGTGGAAACCACTCTATTAGATGGACCTAATGAAACTCAGATGAAAATGTTTTCTTAAATATAGTTCTACAGTGGTACCTCATGGTGGATTGTCTTGTTTATTTGTTAAAAGTTAAAAATTAAAAATTAAAAATAAATCCTTTTAACTTATGGGTCTTTCAGGATTATTCAAATAAGGGACTAACCTCTAAGCTTTGGGATTGGCTCCTTATTTTTCAATCTCCTAGATATTCATCCAATCAGCTCAGCCAGGGTGCTCCCACCATTGTCTGTAACTGCCTTGAAATAGCTGACCTGTTGAATGAAATGTATTAGAACAAAACACTCATCTATCTACCTACTTAACTGAATTAACTACTTGTAACTTCAACAAGGCATCTTAATTCCTGCCACAGGAAGGGTGTCAGCAAGAGAAAGAGCGTCCCCTAGATCTTCCAGCTAAAGTGATTTTATCTGGACTAATCCTTTGTACTCTGTTTCTTGTCAGTACTATCTGGGTCACAAGTGGGATACAAGACTTTACTTGAGCCCTCTGGATTACCTCTAATTACTGTGGGAAGAAGCCCAGAGATATGGTCCTATCCCACCTTCATCCTGATTATTCATCAGTTGCTCACTGGTGTTATACTTTCCGCTTGATTCCTATTTTCATCTATGTCCTACACTCACATTCCAACCTTTAATTTTGTCCAAAACATAGATAGATATTACACATTATTATATTATAAACAGAAATAACTATTTCTGTATACATTTGTTGTATGCAATTGGCATACAGCAAAACCAGTAGTTCATAGCAAAAAGGGAGTAATGCTATTTCTCTCCCTGTGGCAGAATCAAGTGGAAAATCCTTCATATGCATGGAGAATGCCCTCAAACTAGCAGATGGGCTGAGCATCAGTACACATCAGTAAGCAATCCTGGCATAAATAATCTAAGGTGCTTTGATTCAGTTTCTGTAATGATTTTGTGGCCCACTGTATAAATGATACAATGATTCTACTCTACTGCACTTCATGTAGGGTTCTAAGGTACTCACTTAATAACAAAGCACAGTGCTTGGGACTGTCTTGTATCAATTTATGGTTGTCCAGTCGTTTTATTGGCAATAAATCGGATTTTCCAGCAAGGACTGAGTTGTCTTCCTCCTCTGGTGCTTTGTTATTAAGTGAGTACTTGTTTCGTGCTAGCCTCCTTTTTGCTGGTTGGTAGGGTTCTAAGGTAGTTAGAGTGGGATGCTGTTTACCATTTTTTCTTCTCAATCTGCAGGTGTCTTCCATTCAACAGGTAGATGTATTACATTTGCAAATATAAAAAAAATTATATCCTTTGACATTTTATTTTCTTGGTTCCAGTCTGTAAATGATGTACAATTACCTGATATGTATGACCTCGTACTAACAACTTTACTTGTAACATTAGATAATGAAGTGATATGGAATATGTATCCATGAAAGGGGCTGGTTACACTCCACTGAGTAATATCTTACATTGTTCTGCTAGCACATGTTCTGTTCCCCTGAAATGTGTTTTCCCATCACCTTTTTTTGATGAATACTTCTCTAGCATGCCTTGCTAATACACTTTTCTGGGGAATATATACTTAATAAAAGGCAAGGGTTTGACCCCGTATGTGTTCTGTTCCCCAGAAATGTGTCTAGTCAGTTACTTTTTAAGAGTGAATCTGTGGCATGCTTTGTAATTTACTGGTCTGAGGAATATATCCTTAGAAAAAGGAAAGGGCTTGATCCCTGCTATGTGCATTTTATTTTTTGTCCTGCTGCCATGTGCTCCACTTGCCTGAAGTGTGTATTTCAATCCCTTTTCTTGTGGCTTCTTCTGTGGCATGCTTTGTTAATACACTATTCTTAGGAATGTGTGTTTGAACAAATGGCAAAAGTTCAAAGTGAGGGATTTGCATTTTGTTTGTCCTGCTATCATGTGTTTTGTTCCCCTAAAATCTGCTTTTTATTCACCCTTGGTATGCTTGCTGTGCTAGTACACTGTTCTAGGATATAAATGTTTCAAAACAAGATAACAGTTCAAACTCAAGTATGTACCTTTTCTATCTACTGCTATCAAGTGTTTCATTCCATACAAATGTGTTTTTCAGTCAGGTATTCTGTAAATGCTTCTGTGGTACCATATGTTATATACTGTTTAGTGGGAATAAATACTTGAAAAAAGGCAAAGGCCTAAACCCATGTCTGTGTGTTTTGTTTCTCCTGCTGTCATGTGTCCCATTTTCCAGAATTTTTTTTCATTCACCCTTCCTACTACTGTATATGTGGCATACTTTGCTAATAGACTTCTCTAAGGAATAATTTTATTTAAAAAAGGAAAGGTATGAATGCAGATGTGCACATTTTTTGCCCCACTGTTTTCTGTTTCATTCCCCAGAATGTGCTCTCCAATCATCTTTTCTACCCCTGCTTTGAAAGCATGCCCTGCTAATACAATGGTCAAGACCATTTCAGTGACATAGGAAGGTGCTCAATTCCCTCCACATGTGTTTTCTTTCAGTGGCGTCATGTGTTCATTTCCCCCGGGGGAGACTGGCACTTTCTAACATAATAATTATATTTCTGGATTCAAGTAATTAATCAGATATGCAATGTATCTAAGTTTCAATACTTATTCTAGTTTGAAATAAAGTATAGATACTGCCATTATTATGACATTTTTGATGGAACCATATACTTACATAACGATGTTTACTATGTAATTACAACTGTTTATGTGCTTTGCATACCCAGGGAGGTGTATGTAGTTTCATAAAATTTCTGTTTACAGACTACCACATTTCAAACATTTTTAGATATTTATTTTATGGAGGTGAAATCATGATTGCTGTAGTGGCTCCCCTTTCTAATGCTGTGCTATGACACTTCTATGTGTAGACTTTTAGATTCAACTCCCTAGAAAGCTATCAATTTTTATTTATTTATTTATTTATTTATTTATTTATTTATTTATTTTTGCAGTCCATCAGCATATGTAATACGCTTCACAGGTAAGTTTTATGATCCTTTGCACTCTTGACGTCTGCAGTGTCTTTTTTTGCCAGTACACTGGATATACACTGCATATACTGGCATCACATTACTTTTATATGTTCATAGGTGTGTACTAGGCTAATGGCTCTAGAGCCTTTACAAGCCTAGCCCATAGGATTACCCTGGCATTGTGCCACCTGGCCTTAGTTCCCAGTTCCTCTGTTGATTAAAGCCACTGAAGTGATCCCTGGGGTGAATTTTCTATTTCCCATCCACTCATCAAGATTTCACTTGAAGAGGGCCAGTGAGGTGCTTTGCTTGACATGTACGGGAAGTCTATTCCAGAGCATGGGCAGTCTCTGGATTATAAACCTGTCCTTCCACCATGTTCTGTTGATTGTGGTAATGAGGCTGAGGTTTCTGGAGTGTGTGGTGTGGAGGGATTGGGATTTTTGCTATTTTTATTATTTTATATCCCACATCTTCCATGAATAATTCACATTCTTCAAAACTGCCATATTGTCATAGCACTTTCTTCAGTTTTCCTTTCCATTAGTTGTTTTGTTCTGCACATCAGTTTGTACTTTCATGCCATTTCCATGATATCTTTCATAACAGGGTAATCTCTACTTTAACCACAGAGTCTGTCTTACTTGGTTTTACATTATACATTTTTTATGTATGCATTTGCTGTTGTTGATTACATAAGCAATCATGCTCCAAAGGGTGTGTGTTATTGTTAAATTAACACCCACCCAGGGGAGTTATGAGACCAGACGCCACAGGCATAGGGCCTCTACACCCATGTGAGGGCATTAACACATATCTTGGATGGCATTATTGTGCTTAGAGAATGGGCTTTCTGTAAAATTGTAAAAGTGATGTTAAAATATTATAGTGTTTTGCCTGATCTGGGTACAATCTTCATTCTGAAACTGATATGATCCTTTACTTTTCTCTGTATATATTTGATTACTTTAAGTAAATGGAATAATTATTACCTGAAAAAAAATGAAAACGAATCAAACTTGTGAGAAGACTCAGATGAACTAAAGTTCTAAATACCGATGGGTGCTAAGTGACAACACAGGAATAAAAGAAATATGATGACTGTACAGGTATTTATAAATCATCAGAGATGCAGTAGGTATTTGTCTCTAAAATGGATGCTATATACACAGTAAGTGTTTTAAATAAAAAAAAATCTGAGTAAAAACTACAAATATAATTGTTACATGTTTGTTTCTTTGTTTTCAAGTCTGGCTAGAAAAATCTACACTTACAGTATCAATTTGTCTAGGGCACTAAGGAACTTCCCCTACATTTTTGTTAAGTGTCATGGGATCTTTCCCATCCACCTACCATCTCAGGCAGATGGGGGTCTAGGTTTAATGTCTCATCCACAGGATGGTCCTCTTCCACATAATAGCCATTGGACGGAACAAGAAATAAATGAATATACAGAATGGAAGGAAGGAGAAAAGGATGCAAAAGGAAGACAGTGAATGGCATTTCAAGGAGATACCCCAACTGAAAAAAAACATATTGAGGTAATATGCATTAGTAGTGAAATCTGCAACTTTTGTACATTATAAACACTATAAAATTGTGCTTAATGTTCATAGAACTGTGCTTAGGGTAATCTTTTATTATATGTAACTTGTATTTAACTTCTAATTCTAGTCTGAAGAAGGGGTGAAATTTTTATTTCCTGTCAGAATTGATACATTCATAGGCTATGAATGCTGTAATTCTTGTTAATAAGCATTTTTCATGGAAATAACAGATTTTACTAATTATAATTAGTTAATAGTCATTGATGTTTGGATAACTGAAGTCCCTTTTTCGTGTTTATTAAATCTAGTGATGCACAAAACTCTAGAACATCCAAAATGTTGATGTTAGAATGCCAGACAGCTCCTCAGTGGGAAGAGATAACAGGTGTTACATAGCAGGAAATATACTTGTAATCGTTTAATGCATATAAACAGACTTATAGAAACGTTTCCTTATGAAAACGATACAGATTAAGGAGGTTATAACATGTGGAAGAACTTGCATATATTAGATTTTAGCATTGATTTGAACACTGTACCACAATCCTTTCTCCCTCGAATAACAAAGCGCATATACCTTTTGTTCTGTTTCTTTTTTAGGGCATAGTTCAGTTTAGATAAGGGATGCCTGAAGCAAACTGTAGTTAGCTGAGCCCTGTGGGTCATAATAAACTATATAATATTTAAGATATTAAGATAATTTCAAATGCAAAGTATCACACTTGAAAAAAGTGCAAGCAATTCAGAAGACAGGGCTTGCTCTGAAAATTTAGCAACAGCAGAATGTTTCACATCATCTAAGGTTAGCAAAATGATTCTGCCACATCAGTTCTTGTCTGTAACAACAGATAAATAAGACCATTGGTAGTATCAAATCAAATACTTTTGCCATAGAGACTGCTGCAAAATGACTTGTTTTGACATCATTACACCAGAAGGTTTTGGGGTTATTTTCAAATTCATCACCAAATTGGTTCTGTAATTCTACTTGGGATGTATCTGGTAGACAGCCTAGTCTCTAATCTGCAGATAATAGCTATACCATTGTACCATCAGTACATTTCCATCTTTCTTTTTTTTAATTGCAATCTAATTTTAATTAAGCCATCAGAAGGCAGAAAGCTCACTAGAAGAGATGAATGTTTTGTAAACCAAGACCTCTCATCTTTTGGAAGCAAGAAAGTGATTCTTGGGAATAAGTTAGTTTTCTGTGAGGGGACACTGAAACGTGATCTGTCACACGATGAGTTTCTCTGGAAAAATGAGGGAAATTCTGCAAAGAAGCTTTGGGTCTACAGATAAATATACATAAAAGGGCAATGTACTGTAAATAGATGGTAAATGTTTAAAAAGCAAACTTACCTCATGATGTAACAAAACTCTGTGCATTTTTTTCTTCCATATTGGATTATGATAAGTGCACTAAAGCAGAACCCTAGTTTTAATAATTTAATTAAGAGGTTCTCACAATTCAACAAAAAAAGTGGCATCAGGGTAGATGAGGAAGGGTGAATAACTATTTGATAGGAGTGGACTCTTTTTTTACCTTTATTACAGCAAATTCTGACAGAATCTGAAAAAGCTGCTGCCCCTTAGCACAATATGTTGGCTAAGAATGCATGTTCATGCAGAGAGAGAGAGAGAGAGACAGAGACAGAGTGTAAGAAAATGAGGCAGAAAGCAACACCAACAAAGACAATGCATACATTGTCATTTTTCCTGCTGAGGCTAGGCTAGTGATGTCTGTCTCTCTTCTCATGTTATTTGTATTGGTGATTCAAATGCCTTTATACACAGAACAGGAGAGATATTAATCCTGTCATGCATTATGGGTGGCTGAAACTTGCAAAAAAGTATATGGGCTGCTTGTCATGTATCAAAAAACAAATTGTGGTAACTGTACAAATCTCCAAATACAAACCAAGAAACCAAAATGCCTATGTTTGCCATGTGTGTTGCTCAGATAGCTTGTAAAAGTATTTGGAAAGCTGCATTCTTCAACCAATTCAGAAAATTAGTCCCACTACCAGTTGTCAAATGCATTAGTGCTGAGAACAAGAATGTATTACTCATATGACAACAACTGCATTCCTCTTGTCTATTATACGATCTTTGTATATTTTAATATTTACCCCATAAGAAATACATCCTTGAATTTTCTTTTAAATATTTTTGCCAACAGGATATTTTAACTATTGTGATACACTAATTGTGATAGCATAACTTCAGCTTGCAATAAAAAAGATTAAAAAAAATAAGTGCAAAGTTCAGTTAAAAAGACTGAAAGCATATTTTAATGGCATTTACTGCAGACTTCATATCAGTTCAAGTGTTATAAATACAAATTAGTCATGGAACACTCTTTTCAAATTATTCCACATACTCCTGATTTATTATTTATTAAGTCCCATATGAATGAAAGTTGAAAGTCTACAGATCCAATATATTTTCATTATCCGCTGGTACTTTATGGCTTGTTGGCCTTTTGGCTAAGATCAAGCTTAGTAATTTATTCAAATCATGTTCTCTTTTGCAGTTTAATCTTTGACTTACAGAGGAGATTTTGATTGAATCATGATGATTAAAGTACATAAAGAGAGCATTTCTAACTCTCCCTTTCTTGTGGCGTTGTAAAGTTCATAAATCCATGACTTTAATTCTCTGCTCATTTTGCAGCATTGGGAACTAACAATGGTGTTTTCATCAGTAGGAGATGTAATTTGTATCACCTTATGACATCTAAAATGGGATACAACAGAGATTTTACTGAAATATATGTGGTACTTTATAACATGCTTCAATTAAATATGTCATCCATGGTTGTTAAGTTGGCAGCTGGTTCACCTGTTTGTATTTGTTTTTATCATCTAGTCTCTGGTCAGCTCTTTCTAATTTGCTCCTAACATATTTTTCTTTACAAAATGAGTAGCAAAGTCTAAAAATCAAATTTGATTATGCTTCAATATAATTGAATGCATTTTAAATTTTACAGTTATTATATTCAAATTAATCCCATGTATAGAAACACGTTTCATTAATCATTTACTGAAATTATATGTTTCTTCTACACTATGAAAGCATACCTCTCAGGACATATTTTTATTGACCTTCTTGAAGTTTTAAACATGGAGGCATCCTGAAGAGAATTCAGGCATGTGTTTTTTTTTTTCTGCTTTTATTTGCTGATTTATCTGTAATGCTGACTTTCATCATTCTCATGTAACTATATTAGTTATTCTGTACTTAGTAAAGTATGCATTTCATGTTCAAGTAGATAGGAATGTGATATAAGGAAATGCAGAATACAAGATGCACATTTAGGTCATACAATGCAAAGCAATGCATGATTATTATTATTATTATTATTTGTATCACTGTGTCCTTATAGTTTAAATAGTTTTCTTAGAAGAACTTAAAAATCAAAGAAATGCAAATGCATGTTTACTAGCATACATTGCTATACTTCCATTTAGAACAAAAGGTGAACTTGCAAGGCAACACACTAACAGCAATAGTACTATAGTGCATACATTAGTTATCACAGACTACTGATCAATGACACAAAACCTTCGTAGGAGAAAAAGGTTACATATATCTGTCAAGTGACATTACAGATATCTATGTAAAACAATACCGGACTGATATTCTAAGTTCACACCTAAAGAATTTGTATTACACCCCAGGAAAACTGTATCATGTGTCATTCTCTTTATTTCTGTTCACTGAATATATATAAGTCAAAGGCTTGAAAGAAAAGCTTCAAACACACAATAACTATTAACAAAAAAATCGTAATTTCTAAAGACAGAAATTAGTATATACACAAAAATATACAAGGAATAGAAGAGGCAAAGAAGGAATAAAAATCAATAGATGAATACATTTTATATAAAACAATAAAGTAACATTTGAATTTAGAGCTTTAGTACATCACCAATGATATAAATTCTAAATGCAACATCTGCTGCTCAGAAGTCATATGTATTACAGATATAGGCTGACATCATAGCTATATGCAGAATACAGCAAAAGTGTCAAAAGTGAACATGATGTTCAACTTGTTAAGTCTGTGCAAAATACAGATGCACAAAACACACTCAGTGACAATAGAATAAGCATATGGCATATTTATAGTATTCCTCTTACATTGATAAGCACAGCATCACTTGTTACTAAAGGATATTTGGTGCGCCAAACTTGGTTCATATGTAATATAATTTATGGAAAGAACAAAGAGACAATATTAAAAGGATGTGCAATAGAGGAGTGAAAAACAAAAGAATGTGGAGAATAATAATTATTAAATTCAAGGACTCTTAGGGATAAGATGAGGAACAGTGAACATGAAGAGACAGGAAGTGAATATAATTATTACAGAGGGAGCAGATAGTAATTTAGAATTTAGTTGAAATGAAAGAGTAAGACATAAGTGAGTTTGAGAAAAGAAGGGTGGAAATTAAACAGAAAGTGAGATATACAGACTACCAAAATAGATTGATTAGTTAGGACAAGTAACTCAATAAGTAACTCCCACAATGAATCTGAATAGGTTTGTTCTGTTGTTTTATCACATTGAAGTTTTATGTTGAGCCTGTTGTTTTGTTGGTGGTTTGGCTCATAATAAGGAGTGACCCATGAAGCAAGATCAAGTCGATGAGTTACAAAAGTGCAATCACCTCTGAGCCAGTAAGTAGGCTGATCAAAAGATGATTAGTTAATTCTGCTCAGGAAAGTTTTCTTAATTCTTCATAATGGTGACAGTGAGTTGATATACCTGCTGCAGATTGTGCAGTCCTGTTATGTGCTAGCTCAACTTGCATCTAGAAGTTGTGAGAAGGTCACTTAGTTCATGTAAAGTAAACAGAGGGCTAGGTAACGGGTATGTCCTGAAGACAGTGCCAAGCCACTCATTCTTTTTCCTTGTAATTAATGACTGTATGCTAAATGGAGGGGTGGCTTTCTAGTAACATATCTGATATAGAGCTCTAACACCTGAGATTAACACCTGACCACCAGTTACTGCACATAGGGATATTTACAAGTCTGTATGCAGATTTCATCCCACTGTCTAAAAAGATTGATTGACAATGCTAAACTGCTCAAACATAAGTTGCATTTTCTCCTGGTCTTGTGGTCTGGCTTAAGGCTGAAAATGTCCAAGAAGGATTAGTTGACATATGTGGTTAAAATAAAAAAAATAAACACAGGCAATAAAATACACAGGTCTGGATCAGGTGGATAAGAGGATGGTTAATGTTCATATATCGTATGTTTTCTTTAAGGGCACTAAGCTAGATACAGACCCGAGTCAGACAGCCAGGTTAAGAAAACCAGTTAACCCATAATGAAGTCTGCGCAGTACTGATGGTATCATAAAGGTTTAAAGGAGCTGCAAATATGAATTATCTAAGGTCATTAGCTGGCTGAATTAACTTTGCATATACACAATACTTCAACACAGAAGAAAGTCAGGCACTGATCCTTTGGAGAGGCAGATTGTAAGGATGGTACTACGCATCCATCCACAACCCCTTTTTTTTTGCATTTTTGCACATAAGGTTGGGGTTTTACTTCAATAATGACAATCATCTAGAAAAAAGATTTACAGCACCGGGTGGTTAGCCCTGCCATGGTAGTTCATCCACACCATACACTCACATGCACACTCACACCTATGGCCAATTTAGAGTGTCCAGTCTACCTACTGCATGTCTTTGGAATCTCAGCTGGCATTCTGAGATCTACTTTCAAGGATTGGTATAACAGATAGTCCAAAAGCAGACAGCCTCCGCAGACACAGTCAATGGTTGACAGTATCAAATGTGTTGAACAAGTGATATTACAATGTAAGGCCAACAATAATTATAATTAAATTTAGCATATATTTATTAGTTATGACAGACAAATGTGTCATGATTGTGTTGTCCAGAACAACAGTCAGACATTTATTTGTCAGTATTGCCATTTTGATGAATTTAAGAGTGTGCAGCTATTTCTAATATTTAAAAAGTATGCACAGAAGTACAGTAGTTAACAGCTGCAGAATGTAAACCACACTTACAAGACAGGATTATCACCGTCCCTTATAATTTTTGAGTATAAAGTGAATGTGTTAACCTTGTGACTAATATGCCCAAAAGGAAGTCACAACAAATTCAGTTTCTATGTGGAAACCTGCAGAGAATCCAATTTGTGTGAGCTATTCTCCCCGGGATTCATGAACCTTGCGCCAGGCGCCAGCATAGCGTCGGCGTTATAACGCCAAATATGGCTGCTTAGCGATTCAGGTATGAATGAATTCCACGTGCACTACCGGCGTGCACCGGACCGTCCCCGCCCCGGCGTAGGTATGCAAAACACACTGTGTGCGGTATTGCACCATGCAAATGAGGGCAAATAGCGATCCACGAAGTGGCGCAGGCGTAGCGTAAGGGCACGGCAATGTAAACCAAAAAAAACGGTTTACATTTACCCAAACATACCGGAGGAGTAACGGAAGGCTGTCAAAGTCAGGTATCATATAGGTGCAATATGCCAATGTGGAAAGGCATCGAGAATGTCCAAAGAAAATATGCACAAAATGTAAAAAATGACATAAATGGCACATACGTAGAAAGAACAGCAGACCCCCGGGATGTGCACAGAAGTTGTAAAGCAATGAAATAATATGATAATGTCCGAAAAGAGCATTAGAACACAAATCAGCTGCACAGCCACCACACACCATAGTATGTATGTAAAGCTGCAACCCCAGCGCAATGGTTGTCAAGGAGTGGAGGCGATGTCCGGCGCCGTAACCAGGTATTAGTAGTCAATTCCATGCAAATGAGGCAGATAATAGTGAATCGCAAAACGGCGCCAGCGTAAGGATGGAGCAAGCGGGCGATACGACACCGAGGAGTGGCCTACACGAGATACATGTCAACCACACAGGTGTGTGCCACTGTAGGAGGAAGGATATTGGAGGACAGCAAATCTGGGCTGTACAATGCACATCACAGCATCAGGACTGGCGTGTTAGGAAATAGATGCGCTGACAGTACAGAATCTGGCGTACAAATGCATGTGCACGAGGATGACTACGTTCGAAACCAGTCATGTGATGGCCTCACCGGCAACAACCAGGGATATAGGAAGGTAATGCGGAGAATACGAGGAAATGCGGAAGCAGTGTAAATGTATCCGTAACGAGCAATTAACACCAATCAATGCAGGAAGGGCAAGCGCCGGTAGCTGATAAGTCTGCATGCAGACTCCTGCAGAACGGGAAAGGGGAGGCATATGAGAGCAAAGATAATAGGGGATGTAGTAGAAATGCAAAGAGCAAAGAACCGAAATAGCACAGCCAAGTACAGAGGTAGCATAACTGCGGCTGAAGATAAAATGCATCATATGCCATGTGCCTGCAGGATGCAGTAATGTAAGATGCCAGGCGAAGGCAATGCAGGCAACTGTAATGTAACACTACAGGCAGTACCGTTGCAGCTGCAAGCGTAAAACCACGGAAATAATACATGGATAGGGCCGCACAGACACACCCAATGACTTCACTGGGTATACAGCACAACAGTAATAAATGTGAATGTGCACAACACACAGCGCGATTTCCCAAACGCCGCACCGATCAGGGGGG
>NC_056731.1:1069405114-1069495893 GCF_019279795.1 Protopterus annectens | reverse complement strand
TTGCAGGATATCTGAAGATATACAAGTTACCTTCACTATCCCAGTGGCTAGCTAGGTTAAGTCATGACCTAAAATGTAGTAGGTTCTAGGCAGTAATACTTTTTACATACATTGCTGTGAAACTGTGTCAGTTGACTGACACATCAGTTGAGTTTGAATTTAAAAATTGTTACATTTAGAAAAGCTGCATAATGCTAAGCAACACTTAAACATGGTCAATGTTTTTTTTACAGTTTCAACATTGCTAAGCTTAACTTAAACATGGTTTGTGGAAGTTTGAGTGATGCTAAGCGATGCAGCATATTTTTCAGTGTCACAGTATGACATGCAAGGGTGAGAATGCAGCTTATTTAAAGGCGAATAGGCAAGAATTTCACATTATTCCTTGAAGTCTGACCTTGACTATCATGGGAGAAGGTGTGCCTTTAGGGCACAAAGGCAGGATGTGCAGGAGTCCAGGGTTTTCAATGGATTCCTGGTACAATGCCATGGACCCTGGCTGTTGCAGGGCAACTACCAGGGCTCAGAGTGTAAGTCTGAGGCCTAGGACAGTTTGGCCAGACACCTAACCAGTGCACCTGGTATCCCCCCACTGGTGAGTGGTGCAGTCACCACTATGATGACCTGTATCAAAGGAAGAGGGGAACTTTGGACACCTAGATCCAAGATGCTAGGGATGGGCACACTCCACAGATATGTAAGTATGTTTTCCAATAATTTATGAATATACAGGCTGAATCTATGCAAAACTGGTATGCATAATGGTTTCCTTCTCTTACCACAGCTGCAGAAAAGAGGGCTTGCAGTGTCCAGTCCCATGCAAGGGGCTTGGCCAGGATGAGGCAAGTGCAAGGTATGTAAGAAAGTCAATAAAGTAATAACTTAATGCATAACTTGATCATAAAATAAAGTAAATACAGACATTGCAGTCCTAACAGTCATGTATGAAATACCTGGGACATCATACATTTTTATTACTTTGTCAGAGCATATCTGAACTGGTAAAACAAGTTAAAGTAAATAAGCATGCAGTACTGTGTGGTAGAACTTCTGACCATCAGTTAATGTTGTGGTCTACCCAGATAAAGAGTCAATGCTGTGGTCTACTCATTGTCTGAAATATGCTGTAGATTGCACTCAGTAAATTAATATGGTAAACATGTAAGTTAACAGAAGTCATACACAGCTATCCATGTGTGTAAATGCCAGATTTTAAAGCAACATTAATCAATGGAGTATAAAAGGAAATGCTGCTCTGATAGTTGTTTTTCAAATAAAATGTTCAGTATTCCTATAGTCACTGCTTGTGGGTTCTAATCCAGCAGCAGCCAACTGATAAATGTACAGTAGTCAATAATGTTTCACCATATGTCATAAACAAATGATGTCAATGTTGCTTTCTGCTCATTTTGTCTGATATATGCTGTAAGTTGCAGCCAATAAATGAACGGGGTAAATGTGTAAGGTAATGGAACTCTTACACAGTTATGCATGTGTGTAAATGCAAGATTTGACACAACACGAATCAATAGAAGTTTAAAAGGAGATGGTGGTCTGATAATTTATTTATTTTTTTTAAATAAAACATTCAGTATTCCTGAAGTCACTGCTTATGGGTTCTAATCCCACAATAGCCAACTGAGAAAAAAACACCTGTCAAGTGTAATCAGTGTACAGGAGCATACCTCTCAACTGACATGATTTTTGCTGAATTTGCTGAATATTGCCCCATATGTCTGGTCTTCTGATTTGCAGATGTATGACATTACTTGAAATGCAATTTAAAAGCAAATCTGTTATCAGAACACCTTGCTTGCTATCATTGTATGAACACACTATGTAAGAATGTTCCCTGTCATTGTGGCTTTGTACCACCATTTTGTATGGCTTGCCCCATAATGTCCTATGCTAAGAGGTTGAGAAGCATGTACATGGAACATTATATATACAATATAAACAGTCAGTGGTGTCCCAAGTGAAATCTAACAAATCTAGAAGTATGTAGTTGTAGTCTGTCTGTTATCTGTGAAGTTACTAACATTCTTCTTTTTTCTCTCACCCCATCCCTTCTCTTCATTTATTAAATATATTTATTATCATTTGATATTATCATATTATTTGTTATTACCTCTTATGTTGGCCTTATGTATAATTTAATATTGCTTTGCTGTCAAAAACTTTCATTCACATTATTTATTGTTGTGTTCCTCATTGTATTATTTTCAATTTGTTTCAATTACTCATTATTGTTTTCTCTTATGTTACTGATTACATTTGTTTTTGTTATGTTTATTTTTCCTTTATGTTTATATTTCATTTATAACAGCACATCAAAGTAGGCCTGTTCCCGGTGATCCACCTACGGGCACCGGTGCCCAGCATGTCTGGGCCACAGCCTGGTGGCACCCCCTCTGCTGCCCCTGCACTACATGCTCCATCGAGTAGTTCAGTTGCACAGGTTGGGGGTGGTCCCCCATCTGGGAATGGAGGTGGAGAGGGTGCTTTCATCACCTAATACCAACTGCCAGGCATGATGTGTAGGCTTGTGCACCAAACTGTTGATGCACACCTATGCTGGATGGAGACCATGCTGTCCATTCTGGTGGGGCAGTCTCTCTCCAGGTGCTGGTATCGATCACTGCCTCCACAGGAGCAGTGATGGTACAGTGCTGACAGTTCCATGGGTGGGGACTTGAGTCACATTGCTACCATGTCTGACATCCATGGGACTGGGATTCCACAGCACCCTCTTTAACCAAAGTATTCACCATCCTCTTGTATCCCACACCCACCCTGTCTGCTGTCTTGTCTGTCTGCAAAAGCTTCTCACTTTCACAACTTACCTTCCCCACACATACCTATGTCCCTTCCCCAACATTCCACTCTTTCCTTAAAAAAAAAAAAGTACATGTCCTAAAAAATATATATACATATCATCCCATACATAGCTCTCCATTTTGCATACATGTTGACTGGACACACGTAATTTGGTCCAATTGGCTCGACAATGAACTTATATTGTCATCACCCTCTCTCTGGGGGTGACAGTCCAAATTCAGATAAAAAGCTGTTAAAGTGCACAGTTATTGTCGTTCAAGAAATGAATAGCTATGGTTCTTTCCTACACCCTTCCTGCACATACCTACCTGTCTTTAACTATGTTCTTCCCCTTGCTTGTACCCCATTTCACCACTGTCCTATCTCCCCAATTTTTCTTTTCTTTAAAGACTTTTTGCACGATGCTGCGTACTAAACTATGCTAAATGGTGGTATATTAGTATATGTATTTGAAAGTATAATAATCACTTTCAAAAGGAGCACCTGCACCCTGTTTTGAACCCAGTACCATCACAGCTGAAGAAAAGAGTATCAACCCACCAAGCCAAATAGCCAGTTAGTTACCACAGGTTTTCTAAGCAAACCATAGTAATTGCCATTTTCTCATCATGAAGTGTGTTTAAGCAATGCTGCACATCACTCTGCATCATGCACATCTGCTACAAGATTAATGAAAAAACAGGAGTTAACTGAGACTCTGGTAGAGAAATACAGCACTATAAAGCCATACACATAATAATATATCTAACTGAGGTATGTAACAGCAGATTACTGTTCAATTATATCTACAACATGTAAAAATACACCTACTGAAAGATTAATGGAAAAATAGGAGTTGAACTGGGACTCTGTTAGAGAACTACATCACTATAAAGCCATGCACATGATAATAGATGTAAGTGAGGTATGTAACAGCAGGTAAGTGTGCAGCTATATCTGCAACATGTAACAGCACACCTAGCTCAATCTGTTAAATGCTTTGAAAACATTAATTCTTGGTCCACATGGACCCGGGTTCAAATACAGCTGTGTGTAGCATTTAAAATATGTTATGTGTACATCACCATTATAAATTCTGATATGTAAGACTGTCTCATCACCTATTTATCCACCCAAAGCAGTACAATTTGAATGGCTGCTTCTAAATAATGGCAGTCAAAGATCTACAGATAGGACCACATTTAAACTATTCCTATTACAACACTAGAAAGTGCATAGAATGTCAGGTCATACATTAGTATGAACTCACAGAGGATTCTGAAGTATGTAATTCAGATGAGTCCCAGTAATATCAGACTGCAGCCCATAATGATTTTCTAGTGATATTACAGACAACTACAGCTGCACAAGTAACATACACATATGAAGGTCATGCTAGAAGCTAGAGTTGCCAGTACCCATGTTCCAGATGACTACAATGACAAAACAAATGACTTACCAGTTGTCCAGCTGAATGACATAATGGTTAATTTGCCCCCCCCCCCCACCACCATGTTCTAGGACACACGAAGCATATTGCCTTTTACTCTGTTAATGATTTATTTTTATTTATTTATTTATTGCATTTGTTTACCAGGAAAGTCCACTGGGCTAAAAGAGCCCATTTTCAGTGGAGGACCTGGGAGAAAAGCTCTGACAGGAACATAGATACAGAAAATATTAAACATTAATTGGTACAAAAGTAGATACAGTGTTACAGATAATGATCACGTTAACATATAGAGAATATATGCGTTAAAGCAGGAATTTTGTTATTTGCCAGATGAATTCAAGCAGAGAGGTATAAACAGAGATATATTAATCAGCATTATTGTACCAGCATCAACAAGTGATAAAAAATCATAATTATGGAGAAAATATCATCAGTCAGCAGTAGCAAAAAGCATATGAGTTTAGTTATCATATAAGCAGAAAGAGTTTAGATTATAGAATAGGTACATAGCCAGGGAGAGCTGAGATGATTTTTTTATTTGTTTGAAAGTGGTAGTGCTGCCTGTGTTTCTTATGGAAGGTGGAAGTGAGCTCCATAGTTTGGCGATGGTGAAGGAAAAGAGGAGTTGACTAGTAGGTAAAGTGGGCTTTTCTACTTTTAGAAGTAGATGATTTTCAGATCTTAATTGCCTGCTGGGTTGGTATTGGGTGAGTAGTGTCGAGAGAGCAGGACAGTCTCTGGGTCTGTAGATTATTTTATGCACTGTAGTTAGATGGGTGAATGAGAGATGGTGGGGAAGTTCCAGTCAGCCTAATTGTTACAATGGTGGGATGAGAATTTGGCCTTGATGGCAAATCTGGCTATTCATTTGTAACACATCAAGTTTGTATTTTGAGAATTTTGGATAGTAGTGAGGACAGGGGCACCATAAAAGAGAGAGGGTAATAAAAAGGAGTTTGAAAGGAGTTGTCTAGAAGAGAGGCTAAGAATGTGTTGGTCCCTGTAGAGCATACCAAGCTTTTGGTGTGTCTTTATGGAGTTATTGTTTATGTGTAGGTCAAAGTTAACATTTTCATCTATAAAAATGCCTAGTGTGTGGTACAATTTCTATAGTGGTATTGTCTTGGGCTTGTATAGTGAAAAGTGTTTTTATCTAGGGACGTGGTTTTCTTAGGGGTAAAAAGTACTAGTTTCGTTTTTTTTTTTAATTTAGGGCAAGATGATTGTTAAGCATCCAAAATTCAGTAGAGGTAAGGGCATTCTAGATTATTTTCTGGAGTTCAGAGCTGGAATTTGCAATGCATATTATTGTAGAGTCATCAGCATACTGGACTACTGAGCATTGTGGGTCAGTGGAGTGAAAGTTTTTAATAAAGATGCTAAATAAGAGAGGGCCAAGTATGGATCTTTTGGGTACCCCTGTGGAAGTATTGAGGAAGGGAGAGTAAGATTGTTGCCATTTGGTGGATTGCTGCCTATTGGAGAGATAGCTATTGAACCATTGTAGGGTAGGTAGGGGAAATGTGGAGGGTGGATAGTTTAGAGAGGAGGATGGTGTGGAGAAGGATATCAAAAGCTTTGGAGAGGTTGAGGAAAAGAGAAGTGATTATTTTGCCAGAATCCTATGTCCAGTTGACTGTATTTAGGAAGGAGAGGAGGGCAGTAGTGGTGCTGTGTTCTGGTCTGAAACCATGCTGAGTGGGTGATAGAATTTAGTTTTCAAGCAGGTGGTTGAGGAGTTGAGCATGGATATATTTTTCCAAGATTTTAGTGAGGGGTGAGGGAATTGCTATGGGCCAAACATTTGTGGTGTCTGTGTTGGTGTCACTTTGTGTAAGGGGAAAAGTATGCTTTTTTTCCAGATGTCTGTGACTAGGGATTCTTTAATTGATCTGTTAATGAGTATGCTGATGAGAAACACTATAGCATTTGCAGCTAGCTGCAGGAAGTGTGGGGGTAGATTGTCAGGGTGGTGGTGGTGGTGGTGGTGGTGCTAAGTGTATGAAAGGTGGTAGTTAGGTCAGTCATGGTGTCAATGAAGTAGGAAATGAAGAGGGTGGCAAATTCGGCTTGAGTTTTGTCTATGTCAGGGGACGGGTTGCTTTGAGAACCTGGATGTAATAGTTGGTTAATGGAGGACCAGAATTCTTTGGAATTATCTTTATGTTAGCTTCATAGATGGAGGTAGTGGGCTTTTTTATCTCTGGTTATTAGTTATTTTGAATGGTTACTGAGTTGCTTGTATTGTAGTAGAGTTTAGGGGTCATTGTTTTTCTGCCACAATTCCCAGATTTTTATCCCTTGTGGACATTACTTCTTTGGTGGATTTTGAGGGCCAGCTTGCATGGCTATGTAAAATGGCATGGCTATGCCTATATAAAATGTCTAGGAATGTTGAGATAAAGAATCCAACAGCCTCATTAAGTGGTAGGGAATCCCAGTTTACTTTAGCTAAGGTTTCATTAATTATAGATGGTTGGAACTTAGTCAAATTTCTGGTTTATTTGTATTGGTGTTGGCCTGGGGTTGGGGAAGATTTGTATAGAATATATGTTGCGTGGTGGTCACTAATGGTATTAGGTAGTATGCCTGCAGTGGTGATATTGTTAGGGTTGGACACTAATATCCAGTCTATTGTGGAGCCCAGTTGTTATTTTTGTGGGGTCTGGTGATGTCATGAATAAGTTGGGAGAAGTTGCAAGGGTTTACGTTTTTTGAGGGGATTTGTTGGGCAATGTCTAGCCAATCAATGTTTACATCATCTAGGATGATGGTTTCATTATCTATGTTTTGGGATGTCCAGGCAAGTATGTTCTCTAATATTTGTATGTTGTTTCCTGGAGGAATATACAGAGCAATTATGCAAATGTTTTTATGATTGTTAAGTTTTAATATAGAGATTAGTATGTTGGCTGGGGAGAACATGGGTGTTGGTTTTGAATAGGGAAGTAAAGTATATTTGCTAGGGAATAGAAATGCTTCTCTCCATCTTCTCTTGTGGGGCTGATCAGCTCTTAGGCATGAGTAGCCTAGGGTGAGCAATTCTATATCTTTTAAATATGATTTCAACCAAGTCTTGGTAGCTGCTAAAATATCGGGGTTGTTTTGTAAAATTCATGCCTGGAGTTCAGGTATTTTGTTTCTAAGGCTTTGGAGATTTATTGTTGGTAGCATGAGAGTTTACTAGGTTTGCTGGGGTTAGGGAGGGGTTTGGGTCTGGGCTGGGTTATATATCACCACACTGGGATATAATGCTTTGGCAATTTGTGTGGGTTATACATATCAGTTTTTTCCTAGGAATAGTATACTAATGGTGGTGTGATAATGGGGGTATCTTTGGAGAGGTAGAATTTTCACTTTGCATAGTACAGAAGCATTAGCTGTGAATAAGCTAGTCTGGATATCCGAGTAACTTGATAAATGTTGTTTATGTATGGTGGTTGTACAGGTAGGTGTAGGAAGTATGCTGAATGTCTGGAGAGTTGTGATTATTATTAGGAGAGAAAGTATATGTGAGAGGAGTAAGATCATAGTAATAGCAGTGATGGACATGATGGCAGTTGAGTGCAGTGTGATAACAGAATGAATATAAGCAGGATAGCTAGAGTGTAGGGGATAGAGCACTATATGGCCCTATTTAGAATGGGTAGGGAGGTAGAGTATTTAGGATGTATGGTATGACTGGGGTAATAATTAGTGGGGTTATGGGAGAGGTGGAAGAGGGGTGTGGGAGGGGTCAGGTTACATATAAGGTTAATGTTATGTGGGGTGGGCAGGGTGGAGAGTGGAGTGAGCATAGAGAATTGACGGAGCCAGCCCCCTCATGGACAAGAGCTGAAAAACTATCAGTTTAAGGTGACTAATAAGCTTAAGATATCAGTATCTAATTAATCTAAATAGCTCTGGAATGCTTTAAAAAAGCATCACTGTAAGCACACAAAAAGGGTTGTTGGGCAGTTATAGACAGGGTTGCGATTAGTATAGACAGAACGGTGATGATGATGATACCTTTGGCTAACATACTTACCGTAAAGGAAAACCCCACCCTCTCTTACAGTTTAACTCAAACTTCATGTTTCTTTTCTTCCTACAATATGGTCAGAGCATTGTGTAGGTAGCAGAAACCTGCTTGTACTTTTTAAACTTTTATTTCCTTGCACTGGAGTCAAAGGAAGGAAAAGTCCACCTACTTTTTTTTTTAAGTTCAACTTCTCTCATACTTCGCAGAGGAGTTTGTCTCCACCTGCATGACATATTATAGACAAAGTTAAATCTGTAGGTTATCCTGTCAGGTATTGCTGTCGCTCTTAGATGGGTAATTAATCCTGTAAATGTCAGGAAATTAGCAGCTGATATAAAAAAGACAGAAAGCTGTGGAACTGTTCTCCACTGTTTTTATTGCAGAGGGGAGGAGAACGTAGCACTTCCCTTTCAAAGAAAAACAAAGTGATTAGATCAGTCAGGAGTTTAAAAGCAATTGTCAACTCTTCTGATAAATTTACATAAGCAACAACACAGTATTGAAATGTTAAGTTTTAAATGCTGGCTATTTATAATAGTTTATATGTTTAGATAACTTAAATGATGACTCAAAGATTTCTGTGAGATTTAAAGTATCAATGCAATTATCATTTTCAAGCCCCCCACACACACACACACAGACCAGAACTACAGAAATAGAGACAGGTGCCAACCTTATCAACTAGGTGCACTGATGTTGTTGTCTTTTGGCTTTTCCTGGTTAGGGGTCACCACAGCAGAACTCCAGTCCGCTAATGATTGGCAGTAGATTTTCACAAACGCCAAGGTGCCAGCTCGACATTCAACCTTCAACAAAGGCACGCCCATTTACACATGTCTTTCAAATGCCCACCCAACTGCGGGGAGGACATGCAGACTCCACACATAAGGCACTCCCCACACTCCAGAATAGAATTGAATGGGAGAACCTCTTGCTCTGAGGCAACAACGCTACCGCTGCACCATATTGTTCATAAAAAGGTCTTTTATGCTTTTTTTTTTGACATCCTTCCTGAGAGGGATGCATATCTGATAATTCACTGTAAGTGATTACCACTGACTTTGAGTCAGCCCTTACATTGTTAGACTGCATAAGCATTTTGTAGTCCACAAAGGAAATGTGACAATTAATGGCAACTATAATATACAGCTGAAGTTACTTTAACATGCATTTACTACGTGCCCTTGCATTAGAAACACTAAGAAAGGAAATTAGAGGTACTTAACTGTGTTTAAATGCACATGCACTGCACACACATACACATACACACACACACACACACACACACACACACAAACATGCACACACACACACACAAACACACACACACACGCACACACACACACACAAACGCAGTCAGACATGTACATTTAAACACAGTACTGCATCCCCTATATAGTAGTCTAAATGCTACATATATTTTTAACACACACACACACACACACACACACACACACACACACACACACACACACGCGTATATATCCATGTGTGTGTGTGTGTGTGTCTTTATGTGCGGATACACATATACAGTTACACAAAATTTCCATTTTGGTTTGTTTTTCTTGAAAGAACGTGAAGTACATACACAGGCATATAATCTAGTTCTCTATTACACACACACAGACACATACTCACATTTTTGTACACATGTACTTTAACACATACACACATGCATACTGTATATATATATAACTGGCCTTTCCAGTTGGTGCAGATGTTTGGAGAGGTACATAACAAATGGGGTGTTATACTCAATTATTGGTCTAATGAGAGAGAAGTATAGAGAGGTAATAACCTCCTTTTTTTCTGGATGCAATCCCTTTACTCATGAAATGAACCAAGTAAAAGGCTTTTCTGACCACTGCCGCTACATGATGGTCAAATGTGAAGTTGTTATCAACCTGAGTGCCCAGGTCTCTCAACACAAGTTGTGTGCTTAGGGGGTTGCTGTTGATATGGTAATCAGTAGGGGCTATGTTTTTGCTGAACAGTATGATGATACATTTTTTTTGCATTTATCTTAAGGCCATGACTTTAGCACCAGTCATTAGTTGCTGTGACACCTTCTTGTAGTATACTAACATCATTTGGGGAGTCAGTGACAGCACCCAACTTGTAGTCATCTGCAAACTTGGTCAGCCACAGACCTTTTATCTTTGACTGGACCTCTGAAAAGTAGATGCCAAACAATAGGGGTCCCAGGACAGATCCCTGGGGAACTCCACTAGTAACAGGTCTGTTATCATAGGTAGAGGTGCCTATTTTAACTTTCAGGGTCCTGTCAGTGAGCCAGTTGGAAACCCACCTGATGAGATAGGGATTTACACCAAGTTGTGTTAGCTTTTCAATGATGCCTAAGTGGGGAATTGAGTCAAAGGCCTTGGCCAGGTCAAGGTGAGCTGTATGCACTGACTTTCCCTCATCCAGGGCCTTGGTGACACTCTCAAAGAAGTCAACCAGGTTCAACAGGCAAGACCTGCCCTTGACGAATCCGAACTGGGTGGAGTAAAGTCCTTGGAGATTATCTATATCTTTGTTTATGAGATCCATAGTAATACACTTCATTGCTTTGCAGATCAGACTTGACAAGCTAATAGGGCGATAGTTTCCAGGGTCTGCAGTGGCAACACTTTATGCAAGGGAATGACAATGGCATTTCTCCAATCTGCTAGAATGAAGCATATACTTAGGATGTGGTTGAATAGGGTGCTGAATGGTGAAGCCAGTTCTTGCTGGAGATGGTGAGAATACACCCTGAGATACTATCATGTCCCATGGGAGCTGTGTTGTTTGCCTTGGATAGGGCCTTTAGCACTTGGTATATGGAGATGTGAGATGCAGGACAAGTATCAGGGATGTCAAAAGGGCCTTTGGGGGGACAGAGGGGTTAAGTTTGCACTGAACCAATCTGTTAGCAGGTTGGCTAAGTCAACATGACTAGTGATACTGTTAAGTACTAATTCAGAACAAACCTGGGCTTTGCCATGGAGGTTCCTGATGTAACTGATGAAGGCTTTGTGGTTTCTCGTTGTTTCAGAGGCTAGTTTCAATTCATAATTGGCTTTGAGGGCTTTCACTAGTGATCTAATTTGCTTGTTGAGGCTAAGGAGGGAATTTTTCTAATTTGGAATATCTTCCTTTTTACAGTTGGACAACAGTTTCTTCCTTTTGTTGTAAAGCCTGTTGGGAGAGCATGTCCACCAAACAGGTTTGTGTTTCCTTGAGGAGTAGGTTTTAGTTCTATTGGGGTATGGCTGAATCCATGCAGTTGTACAGGTGCTTGTATACTGCATTCATGTACTGTTCAGTATAGTTGTCTGCATCCTCTGAGGGGGGTGGTGGTGGTGTGAAGCTACAGATACTGTCCCTTGGGAGGTTGTAGTTAGCTTTTGAGAATTTTTTTAGGTTAAGAATTTTTTTAGCTTGATTATGGTTGGAGGAGGTTAGGTGGGATGGAGAATTCGAATGACACAGTCCGATGATCTGATCTCACCATTGAAGAACATACTATGGGAGTGGTGCAGCGATCGCCCATGTTGGTGAGAACCAAGTCCAGAATGTTATCTCCCCTTGTGGGGGATGAGACAAGCTGGTCTAGTGCATTAGAATTTATGAAGTCAAGGAATCATTGTGTGAGTACATTAGTGCAGGAATAGTTCACCCAGTCTATGGTGGGGTAGTGGAAGTCACCAAGGATCAGGGTGTTAGGGGGGGTACCTTAATGGAGACAAGTAGATCCAGGTAAGAGGAATGGGTATGAATACAAAACGCTCCACAAAAACTAGTAAAACAAGAAGCGATGTCCTTGGCGTCCAGAAGCTTTATTGCTCATACAAGTTCCAATAAAAACGAAAGAATTACAGCTTAAAATACATACAACTAAAAAACAATACTGGGCTTCATCAGAGTACCTGATGAAACCCACATTGATTTGAGCGGGTGAAAGCGCTCAGTATTGTTTTTTAGTTGTATGTATTTTAAGCTGTAATTCTTTCGTTTTTATTGGAACTTGTGTGAGCAATAAAGCTTCTGGACACCAAGGACATCGCTTCTTGTTTTAAGAGGAATAGGTATCCTCAGTCACAGAGGGGGAGTGGATAGCTGGCTATAACTTGGATGGGTGTCTTGCCAACTGTCAGTTCCACCTGGAGTAGTTCCAGTGCATCATGCTGGCAAACTAGTCTGAAGGTGTGCCTGTCCTTAATGACGTTAAAGACTCCACCACCCTTAGTCTTCCCGACCTCATTTTGGGGTCAGAATATGTGAAATGAGGTATAGCCTGGTAAGGCAGGGGTGTTCTTCACAGCCCTGAACCAAATTTCCATGACTGCATGGACATCGGCATCTACCAGTGCAAAGAGAGCCTCCAGTGAGTGTATTTTCAGGTTAAGGCTCCTAGTGTTAAGCAGCATGACCTTCAATTTGCATTTTGACAGATCTTTTATGATGGAAGATTTTCTTTGTGATATTGCCTAAAAAAGGCATGATGGGGGAAGACAAGACCCTTGGCCAGGATCTGGAAACCCAGTGGTGACAGGTGGATGCCATCTCTGGCAAAGCATTGAGGCCTGTTGACCATGTCATCCGTGGCAGACAGATACTGGATCCCCTTGGAATGACACCTGAAACTAAGTCAGTTGTTGAAGTCAATTATTTTTTGTTGGTATTGTGGTATAATTCTTGGTGAAGGTAGGATGCTGCCTAGGGCTAGGTTCATACCTGCCTGGGACACATACTCTGAGAGCTCAATCATGTTTCTCTTCATATAGTCCAGGGAGGTATGTCTCAAGTCATTCACACCAACATGGAGAATGACAGAGTTGTACTTGTACTTGTTTTCGAGAGACTTAAGTGTGTGCATGACTTTCCCCTTGTCAAGTCTGGTGAGGGGGACATCAGTCTGTCTCACAACTGAGTCACCAATGACTAGTATGTTTGGTTTATTGTTATGTCTTGTGGGCTGTGATGATTTATCATCTTGCCTTATGGGCTGCATTTGTGCGACACTGGTCTGTTGTCTGCTGTGTGTGATGTGTTTGATGTTGTGTGTGGAGTGTTTGTGAGTGTGTTTTGGAGGTCTCAGCTGTTTAGATAAGTTTTTATTGAGGACCTCCACATAGGTGTGTGTGTGTGTGTGTGTGTGTGTGTGTTTTGCTTGTTGCCTTCTTTTAATTTTTCCAAGTCTTTTGGGTTTCTAGTAGTTCAAAGCAAGGTGGAGCCGATACCAATGCCAATAAGGAGATGAACAGATATCCACAAGAGAACAAACCAAACTGGTAAATACTGACCAACTCAAAAAACTGCAGAAAAAACTCCGTAACCACCTTTACACGAACACTGCTTTATTGTTGACCTAGGTTTCGTCCTTACGAACTTCCTCAGAATACAGTCTATCATTCTACACCATTTATTTATACAATACTGATTATTCAATAATCATATTAATTAATGACCTAATTTCCCGCCATACTCTCTTAAAAGGGAAATGGTATTGATTCAAAAAAAATAAATGAATATATATATTTTCTCTCATTTAAAACCAACACATATATATACATTATACTCTCATGCACTTTACAAATAGACATGTACATATAATCTAATACAAATTAACTTACAAAGTTCTATAAATATATATCAAGTTATGTATAACTATTAATTTGATCAATTTGTAATAACATATAATGAATGATTTATTACCCTATTTATTATTGTTATACTACATATATACCATAATAAATATATATATTAACCCTATGATGTTACTGAGTATATATTTTCTTTTACCACGAATTAATTTATTAATGAAATATATATCAAGTTATATGCTATTAGAATATTATCTTATAAGCAGAAAGCTTAACTATAATGTTTTTAATGTGATGTATTCCTATCTTTGTGATTCAGTTAATATAATTACATTATAAGAAAAAATTGTGTGAAAAAAATTGCACCCTGTATATATTGATTCCATTATAAATGTATGTATCCATGATATGTATCAATATTTGATCTTATGTTGTTATGATATTTAATTTTTATTCAAATTTTTAAATTTTAAATAAATAAATAAATAAATTTATACTTGATTAATGAATATCATACTGTATCATACATTGTATATTCTATTTAATTTTAATACTGGCATAATGCTCATGTATTCGTTTATACCCGGAGGTATACATGCATTAAGCAGTATTTGCCATTTTAATTCTTCCATGTCCAAATGATGTATGGTTGTCCTTCCCTGTAGATCTTGTTTAATTTGAGTTACTACCATAAATTTAAAGGTATGGTCTTTGTATTCCATAATGTGTCTTGCTAATGCATTACTATTCTTCTGATGTTTTATATCCAATAGATGTTCTTTGATTCTTTCTCTGAATTTTCTTTTCGTTTTTCCCACGTAAAATACATTACATTGTTGACACAAGGCTATGTATACTATATTAGTTGTTTGACAGTTATAATGTCCATATATTATTATATTACATTCATTAACTGTAACATTAATACCTGTTACATGAATATAATTGCATGTCTTGCATGCACCACATTTGAAATTCCCTTTTCTTGCACTCGTACATTGTCCAGTATTACTTTTGTGTTCCAATATATTTTTAAAAGAAGGACTTTTCTTATACACAAATTTTATTATTCCAGAAAATACTTGTCTCCCAATTTTATCATTAATGAAAAAATCCCAATTTTTCTTAATAATACTTTCTATATTTTTGGTACAATCATCAAATTTAATGATATATAATGGAATATTATTATTAAATTTTTCATCCATATTATCCAACTTTTGATTCAATATTGTACCAGTATTTAGAATTGCTGTGTAAATGCCATTCCTTCTTTTATTGATTATTTCTTCATATATCTGGACACAAAATTGTTCTGGATACCCCCTATTCATAAAAAGCTGCATGATGTATTTCATTTCTGTTATAAAGTCAAGTTCTTCACTGACCATTCTGGCCGCCCTGACCATCTGCCCCTTCACAATGGCTTTTTTCTGATGGTCAGGGTGCCAACTATCAAAGTGCAAGTACGCATTTGAAAATGTGGGTTTTCTATATATTTTTGTATTCAACTTATTTGTTTGTTTGTCATATATTACGTCCACATCCAGATAATTAATGTTATATTCTTGGACATTATAAGTAAACTGCAAAGATTTAACTGTGTTGTTAATATATTGTAAAAATGTGTCCAACATATTTATATCATTATTTTTATTCCATATAATGAAAATATCATCTAGATATCTGGTATACATAATAATGTATTCACGAAATTCTGTAGTAAATAGATAGTTTTGTTCCCAGTAACTCATAATTAGATTCGCATACATGGGGGCACAAGGTGCCCCCATTGCTACTCCACTAATTTGTTGGAAATAACTACCTTCGAAGAATATATAATTATTATTCAGCACAATTTCCATTAAATTTATAAATGTATTAATTTGATCTTGTTCATATAACTTTGTTGAATAAAGCTGTTCTTCCAGCCATATAAGGCCTACATCATGAGGTATTGTGGTAAATAAACTTACTACATCTATTGTAATGAAAACATATTCTTTTTTCATATTAACTTTATTTAGTCTACTCAAAAAATCCCATGAATCTTTAGTAATATAACTGAAATATTTCATGCTTTCCTTAAAGAAATGATCCAAATATTTGCTTATATTGCATGTGACACTTCTGCTTCCATCTACTATGGGTCTGAAATCCAAGTTATCAAGGCCTTTATGAATTTTTGGTATTCCGAAGATACCACTGATAACTGGATATTCATTTCTCAAATAGTTATACTCTAATTCAGTGATACCCCCTTGATATAACATATCTTCCAATTTTGTATCAATTCTTTTATATGCTATATGTACTTGGTTTCTACTTATTTCTACATATGTTTTATTCATTAACATGTTAGTCATATATAAGCTGTAATCGTTATAGTCTAAAATGACTATACCATTACCTTTATCAGGTCTCATAACTCTTAATGTTGGATCATTTTGGATTTCTTTCAAAAGCTGCTTTTCACTTGCTGTAATATTAACATATTTGTTGTATTTGTATTTTTTATATAGAATTGTCTTATATCATATTCAGTTCTCTTTTCAAATTGAGTTATTTCCTCATTCATGGGTGGATTGAATAGACTTGGTTTCGTGAACACATTATATACCCCTATATTACTTTCATTATTATTGTCAAAATATACTTTTAAATTTAATTTTCTAATACCATGATGGGAATGGATCCCATTCCTAAGTCAAAGTAAGATTAGAGTTCATGAAATTAGTATTGTTTCAATCTTTGATGTCAGCCAAAAGTGCTCTTCTGAGCACCCATAGTGTGCCCAGTAATGACTCCTTCTGCAATTTGTATGGAGTTACATGTATTGGTAACATGCCTAAATCCAATTGTAGATTCATTTTTATAAAACCAGTTGCTCCTACTACTATTGGAATGGGTGGCGCAGTGGTGCAGCGGTTAACGCTGTCACCTCACAACAAGAGGTTCTCCAGTTCGATTCTCAGCTGGGGTGCCTTCTGTTTGGAGTTTGCATGTTCTCCCTGTGCTCATGTGGGTTGCCTCCAGGTACTCCGGTTTCTTCCCACATTCTAAAGAGATGCTTCTGGAGCATTTCTCCCCAGGCCTCTGCTGAAAACAGGATCTGTGGAACCTAGTCGGACTTTCCCGGTTAATAAATAAAATAAAACTGTCTGGGTATCTTTCTTCCACATTGCTCTCACTTATGCCTGCAGATCTTGATATTTTATGACTTTGTGTCTCTCTGTACACACGACACTGTAGTCACTGAGTGTGGCGATTTCAATGATCAATGCTACTCTTGTCTTTTTTTCTTAAACCACTATATCTGGTTTTCTAGCATCTATCTTTTGAACTGTTGGTAATAGGTGGTCCCATGTGATATAGACTTCATCACTTGCTTGGCTATGTGAAGTGCATGTTGTGGTGTTTATGCTGGAAATCTCCTCTTTGTCAGGAGTACTGGCTGTGCCATGAGAGAGCATGGACACCAGGTTACTGATGTACTTGCATTTCTCGCAAGTAGAAGAATTATGTGCTAGGAGAAGAGGGCTGTCAGTAAACATGAAGCAGTTGCTACACTGTCTCAGTATGCCCATGTCAACCAGGCTGACAGGAGAAACTGATGGGAATTGTCCATATATAGTGTTCTGAATGCTTGGGCGGACTTATACAGAGAGAGTTTTGATAAGGGTTTGTCCACAAGATTGTAGACCACAGGAACCTTGTTAAATGTAAGGTAACTGGCCTAAAGCACAAGTACTAAAATCAAAACTAACATGCTAGAATAACAGATAAATGTATTCAGGCTACTAACAAGCAGTAATAAATGCAGCAGAATAATAGCACTTGAACACTTAAGACCAAACATCAAAAATAAGGTAATAAAGTAGGAAGAACACAATTACAATAAAAGTAGCTGAATAAAGTGTCATTTTTTTAAGTGGAGACGGAGGAAACAGAAGATAGTACAAGATTAAGGAACTAAGGGGGTAGTCCTACCTAAATGATCTCACTACACTCATATGAGTGGTCAAATGAGATGGGACTGGGAGGAGTGTCCAAAATCAAATTAACAGCAATGCTGGCCAATTCCAAACCTACCAAGGTTAAGACTACAACATTTTGGTGGGACAGTGGGAAAAACAAACAGTGCAGACAAAATAGAACACAAACAACAGAGCATTATAATTGCTGTACAGTATGAAACAGGTGCAAAAAAAGTATACTTATCAGTTTATATATCAGATGGTTATTGAATCCAGCACAGCCAAGAGATTAACTCTGCTTTATCAGCTCTGCACAAATTCAGAGAAAATGAAGTATTTGTAGGAGTACTACACAGGGAATACACCTCAGGCTATCAGATAAAACAGGACTGTTGGCTAATAGCTAAATACCTAATGTGGGCTGGCTCAAATGAAGGCAACATCAACCCCCACCTGAAACTAACTAGTGAACTACCCTGAGAAACAAACAGTGCAGACAAAATAGGGCACAAACATCAAAGCAAATATATAATTGTTTATATATATATATATATATATATATATATATATATATATATATATAAAGATATAGATATATATATATATATATATATATATATATATATATATATATATATGTGTGTGTGTGTGTGTGTGTGTCTATATATATATATATATATGGTTCTACCATATATATATATATATATATATATATATATATATATACATATACATATATATATATGCATATACACGTATGTGTGTGTGTGCACAATATGGGTGCATACAATTCATTATTTATAATAAACAGCATAGTAGAGTTAAGCATTATTAATGTATACATTCTAGTAAATGTTTTACTTGGTCACTGTCACACATGGCTATGAGTTACACATGCAATTGGGGTCAATGTCTTTATGTCAATATTTTTTTCTTTGTATTAGTAAGTGAATTTAATACTTGATATTATCTTTGCCAATGTACCCCAAGTTGTGGCAGAAACTTTCCTGGTTACAAAAGTATAAATAAATATAAAACAGAAAAAAAGGAGGGTGAACATGACAGAAATAATTAAGGAACTAGTAAGCACGTTTTAATTCTGCATCATTCATAAGAGAGAAAAAAACTTCAAACTAAGTCTGTCTGCTACTTCCCAATGCCTTCAGTGGGGAGTCCTATTGCTTATCATGATACAGGAAAATAATTTATTGCAGTGAGAGTTTTCCCACCTCAGCATGAGAGCGTGGGGGAAGATATAGCAATTATTTTAGGGCTACAAAATATTCTGTTTACAAGCAAAACTGTTATTTACCTACTTTCTTTTGCTGGCAATAGCTAACAGCTATTTATAGCATAGAACAAGCTCTGACAGACTCATAAATGAGGTTTAGTCAGGGAAAAATAGAACTATCTCTGTTACAGAAGGCAAGTTTAGATGACACTGCTTCACCGTCCTGCCATTCTATCTTAATGGCATGAGAAAACAGCACCACTTCCTTAAGTCTAGCATGGCTCATATTAAGAGGATTTGAAGTGTATTCTGGGAAGAAGGAATGAAAGCAAGAAAACAAGATCATGTTACCAAGGCAGGCCTCATCATCTGCCATTTTGAGGGAGACACATTAAATTGTAAAAGAAGCATTTGGAGTGATTTTTAGGCATTAAAATAGCTCAAAAATAAAGATACAATGAAAAAAAAAATGTTTCTTGAGTTCTAAGGTGGAGTTTTACTTTAAATGCATACCTTAATTTCCAGTGGGATGGGTTCCCTCAGTCATGCTCTGGGTGTGCACCAAGGCTGCCACTGGTCCCACAGTTAATCATTTTGTTGTCCTGGTTGCCAGATGTCCCTATTTGAGTGGGACTGTCCCGGAATCACCAGCCTGATCCCAAGTCCCTCACTGCTGGTTAAAATCCTGGCAAAAAAGCCTCCACTTCATTTTTTTTTTTTTATTGGCCCATATGCCAGTATACGAGCCTGATGTTCTGCCTTGAACAGAAGAGGGTCCACTGTGCGATTTTTTGATTCGCCAAACACGGAGCTACTTGTGTTTAATGCAGAACTGCAAGGTGTTCTGCATCAAAGACCTATTTTTATGTTTTGGTGTTCACTTAGTGTGAAGGACATTTTTTTTGACCCTACTTGTCCAGTAAGAAATGTGGCATCTTTGCTTGTACATTCTGCAGCCTCTCTGACTATGCATATTGCCTGCAGCAGCAGTATCAGCTTCAGCCAGTAGCACACGTCTGTATGTAAAAAGTAGCTGCTACAAACATTATCTCTGTGCTGACATAGTATCTTTACCCCAGTAATTACTACCCAAAGATATGAGAAAGGGGATGGAATCTACATTGAGATCTTATATATCGTTGAGTAGTTGCATGGGATTGGCTGATTATACTGCAAATCAGCTGTGTATGCTGCATGTAGCACTCCTGCTCCACAGATTGGATCAGAAGGAATTACCTGCTAATGAGAACCCTCTTAAAAAGGCAAACTCCTAGCTAGGGGAACCATTGTGTAAGAGAGTTAGTTTGTATGGTTAACTCATTGACACACTACTTATATAGCGATATCTTTCAACAGAGGTTGTATTCCATCAGGTATGTAACCAGTTTGCTTCCAACATGATGCATATGTTTGAATATATGTAAGGGGAATTGAGATTACATCAGTAAACCTTTCTTAGAACTGTACTGATGACATGCCATTCATTCCAGCTGTGTTACACCTACAGAGGATGTAGAGTACAGCAAGAGTATAATGCTGTGTGTTAACTAGTTACAGAGGTCTCCCTGATACTTCCTTTGTTAGCAGTTGTAATAGTACACTGCTATTTGGTTGGTACTGTTGTTTATACAGTACATATGTTATGGGGGGGTTCCTGCTATAGGGCACACTACAAGGGATACCTGTGTTGGGTGTGTGATCATACATGCCACAATACAAAGACAAGATGATCAGCTTTAATAATTGGCTCATGTACTGGTGTCATTTTAAGGGGATCCAATGTCTGTCTGCCTGGGATGACATGTTGGACAAGCCATGCTGCTTCGCAAGGGATGGCTTTCACCTGTCACCACTGGGCTTCCGGATATTGGCTAAGTCTCTTACCACCCCCATAGTGCCTTTTTAGGCAAGGCTCAAAAGACAAACCCACCTCCTTAGAAAACAAAAATGGAAAAAAATTAAGGGTAATGCTGCTCAATGCCAGAAGTCTAAATCTCAAGATGCAGGCTCTCGAAGCACTCCTCAGTATGGAGGAAATCGATGTCTGTGCAGTAACTGAAACCTGGTTCAAGGCTCCTGAGAGCACCCCAGCACTACCAGGCTATACCTCGTATCATGCTTTTCGGCCCCAAAACCCGGGCCGAACCACAAAGGGAGGGGGAGTGTCCATATTCATCAAGGACACCCACACCTCCAGGTTAGTAGCAACACATGAAGCATCAGAGACCATACAGGTGCAACTAACCATAAGCAAAACTGCTATACAACTGGTAGCATGTTACAGACCACCCTCCCAATCTCAGGAACCCCACTCAGCCTTCCTGAAGACATTGGAGGATATGAATGTATCACAAAATACCATCATACTGGGAGACTTCAACTACCCAAACATAGATTGGGTACATTATTCTAGCCCTAATACCCTAGCCCAAAGGTTCCTGGAATTCATAAATTCAAATGCACTGGAACAACTAGTCACCTCTCCCACTAGGGAGATAATATACTAGACCTGATCATCACAAACATGGGGACAAAATGCTCCACACCGGAGGTATACCCCTCACTAGTGAGATCTGACCACAAACTAATCACCCTGGATATACATATCCCACCTCCACCACCAGCACAAAAGACCACAGTGAAAAACTTCTCAAAAGCAGACTTCACTCTTCTTAAGACTGAGATGGTATCCTTTAAGCCCACTGTGCCAGTGGATACCACATCCCACAATGCCGAATCCTTCACAAATGCTTTCTATGGACATCTCCAAGAATGCATGGATCATGCAATCCCAAATAAATCCAAGTCCCTCTCCACCAAAGGCAAGCGTCCTGTCTGGTGGACCTCAGCCATTAACAAATTCTATAACAAAAGAAGGAAGCTACTGCACGACAGAGCAAAATCCCATAAAGGGAAGACATCTCTGATCAACATTAGCAGAAAACTACGTCCTCTCATAAAAACATCCAAGGCCAACTTTGAGAGAAAAATCGCTAAGGACACTAAAGATAACCGCAAAGCCTTCTTCAGCTATGTTAGAAACCTGGGAGGAAACCCTTAGATATGCTCAGAGTTAGTTCACAACAACAAAAAATACACTGAACCCACAGATATTGCCAACATTCTGGCTGACAGGTTCAGTGCAAATTTCTCCCCTCCCTCACCCCCAAAAGAAGAAATACTTATCCCAGCTGAATGTAATCTCCCTGTCATCTCAGATGTCCAAGTGAGAACCGCCCTCTACAAAGCTAAAAACACAGCATCAATGGGACCTGATGGTATCCCGGGTTGTGTGCTACGTGAACTCCAAGAGGAGCTAAACCCGCACATAAAAATGCTATTTAACCTTAGCCTTACTACAGGATATGTACCTGAACACTGGCGTACAGCAACAGTGGTCCCACTCCACAAAGGGGGCACCTCTACAGACCTGGGGAACTACCGCCCCATAAGTTTAACCAGCCTAGTCTGCAAAGCTATGGAAAGAATCATTATGGAACTCATAAACAGAGACATAGGGGACCTACAGACACTTGACCCCACCCAGTTCGGCTTTGTAAAGGGCAGATCCTGCCTTTTGTACTTGGTTGACTTTTTTGAAACAGTCACTAAAGCCATTGATTAGGGCAAAGCAGTCCATACAGCCTACCTGGACTTGGCTACGGCCTTCGACACAATACCGCACTCAGGCATCATAGATAAGCTCACCAGCTTAAACGTAAACCCTTATGTCACTAGATGGGTTGCAAACTGGCTAAAGGACAGAACCCATAAAGTTAAAATCGCTGGAGCAATGTCAGACTCAAAGCCAGTGACAAGTGGTGTCCCACAGGGATCTGTCATGGGACCCCTCTTGTTCGGCATTTATTTCTCAGATGTTAAAGCAAACATGGGAGGATTGTGGCTGACAAAGTTCGCAGATGACTGCAAACTAGGTGCCATAGTCGATACACCAGCGGACACATACATCCTACAAAAAGACCTCACAGAAACGGACAACTGTTGCCGGAGTCATGGCCTTAAACTAAATGCCAAAAAATGTATAGTCATCCCCTTTGGGAAAAACAAAGTACCCACAAATTATCACATAGACAGCAACCCACTGAGTACGGAAAAGGTAATCTGAGACCTAGGGACCCAAGTCGACAGCGACCTCTCATTTGACACCCACATTGCCAAAGTGGTTAGAAAAACATTCTACCTTGCACACCTTATCATGAAGGGATTCACATCCAGATCCAAGGATGTCATTGTACCCCTATACTCCTCCCTCATCAGACCCATGGTTGAGTACAATGCCCCATTTGGTATGTACCTCACCTGGCATTTGCAACAGCTGGAGAGACCACAAAAGTACCTCACCAAGAGGATCAAGGGTCTCCAACATATGTCTTATTCTGCCAGACTAAAGAAACTCCAGCTCTATTCAGTAGCATACCGCCTGCTCAGAGGTGATCTCTGCCTGACGTACAAGGCCATGTCCAATCAGGAACTGATGGACATGCTCCACCTCAAAAAATCCAAATCCATCAGGACCACGAGAGCTAAAGACTTATACCTCGGCACAAGTATGAATACGACATGCTGGAGGGATAGATTCATAACCCAGAGGCTTCCTATGCTTTGGAACAAGATCCCAGTTCATGTTAGGCAGAGTCCCTCACTGACTCTCTTCAAGAGAAATCTTGATGAGTGGATGGGAGATCGTAAGTTTACCCCAGGGGTCACATCTGTGTCACTACTAGACAGGGGTACAGTAAACTAATTCTATTATATAAGGGGACCTTCATTGTGACACTACTAGACAGAGGCACGGTATTCTAAATCTATTCTGTGCATTTACGTACCATTTCATGGGGTGGCGAAAGCCACTAGGCTTACAAATGCCCCAGGGCAGATGACCTAGTACTAAACTATGAAACTATGAAACTATATGTCATGGCACAAACAGGAGGAGGTCACTATTGCTACTATCCTAGTTGAGTCCACATCCTTTGTTTATTTGGCACACTGTTGAATATGAGATGTGTAGTCAAGCAGGGAATACTGATAGCCTTCCTTTATTGCTGTATCTCTACATACTGTACTCCCACATTTGTGATCCTGACGTGTTCTCATTTATTTGTATTTCAGGATATATCATGCATGCAAGACACTGGACACCTTTCACTGAGGCAGAAAACAGCCTCATCAGTGAGGTCTAGTGATGACCCTACCAAGTCATGCTGTCCAGAAGGAGGGCAAATATACACGATTGTGAAGCCTTGTGGGACAAACTGGTGCATAGCATTAATGCTGTGAGTCACCAGAATCACACATATGAACAGGTGTGACACCATGCCATGGATGTGATTCACTTAGTGCACAGACGTACAGCAGACATGGCCAGAGATTGTCAAGTCACTAGTGGTGGGCCTGTTGCAGAACAGGCTCTGACAGCCACAGAAGAATCTTTGGTGAACCTTGCAACACAGGACACCTCCCATGCATCCATCCCCCAATATGTTGTGGATGTGGCTGTCAATGTTTCCACTCAAGATGAGCATCCAGGTATGCTTAGTTGGATCAGCATTGGAATACTGTAGCATTCAGCATGCCAGGGTGTACATAGTTTTATGTAGGTGTCAGATGTTTTATGGGAGGAAGGAGGTTAGCTGCAGTTCTAGGCTCATAAACAGACTGTGACCCACATACCTGTTAACAGAGCAGCTACTGTAAATGTGAGATATTTGGACATATTACCCCTGTTATACTGACGCATGTGGTGCTGTTTACATTATCTCTCCCTCAAACTTTTCAGGACTGTCAGGAATAGGAAGAGGCCATGCTCCTGCTGCTGGTAAGCACACACCTGTTTTGTCAGAGATGTAGATTTAGTTCAATGTATTTGCTAAAGTGTCATCCCAGGCCTGCTGGCTGGATTGATGTACTGTCTACATGACTGCCAACTGTGCAGATATTTTCTGACTGTACACAGTTTAGACTCATACCTATGTCTTGTAGGTATGACCACAGTGATTGATTTGACAGTATTGTCAGGACATTACAGATTGCCATAAATGTCAACTGTGCAGAGTTATGCAGAATGTCAATAGTGTACATAATTTATGTTTTGCCCACGAGATTCTTGTTTAAAGAACTTTTATTTACAAATAATTACAGATTTGGGTTAGAAAAAAAAGTCCTGGTATCCTACTATATGAGGTTGGGTGTTATACAATCTATAATAGTGACAGCATTGTATACAGATTAACATATATTGTAACACAGTACTGCATAGCATAGTAGTGCAGGTATTAATGTAGTACTTTTCCCTTTTTATCACAGGTATCCAGGGTGGTTGGTCATTGTTCTCTTCACAACCTGATGTCAGTGTATCTTCAGACTCTGATAATGATGGTGGCCAAAATGAGGCACAGCTGGGGGGTTGCAGATGCTGAATCTGACACATAGGTTTACATCCCTCACCGCCCTCATTATCACTGTACACATCCAGTATGTCTGCACATACCCAGTCCCCTGTGGCCACACATATTGGTCAGTTGGAGGGTGGGGACATTGACCAGGTAAATCTGGCTACTGTGGCTGCAGTGACTGTTGACACTGGACATAGCCAGACAGTTGGCGAGGTTCCACACAGGAGGACTGATGGGGGTACTCATAGGAGGCCTGCTGTCCCTCCATCACCTGTTGCAGGTGTCTCATCACATGTCACTCAGCATATGTTTAGGACCATCATAGAGGTGCATGCACATTCAGAAAGGAAAAGGAAATTCTGATGAATGCTCAGGTTATGAATGCAACACAGTCTGACATCCATGACTGCCTCCATTTTGTTACTGATACCCTAGAATGGTTGACTCACTCAGTGGAAAGATTTTGGTCTGAGACAGATCACACACTATATGTCTTGGATCACCTGTTGTCTGTGATGGGACATCTGATTGGAGTTGAGAATCGGCCACATGGATGTAGGTCAGCAACTACATCTGCTGAGAGTCAACGTGGCTGTGCACAATCACGGTCCCATAGTGGCAGTACATCCAGCACTCTAGAGAGAAGTGTGCTGTCCACACCAAAACATGGCAGGCCATAGGCTCATGGTCCCAGGTGTTGATATGGAGGACACATTCCCAGCAGACAGCAGTCATCCTCAGGTGGTAGTAGTCCCGCATCTGACCTTGGGCATGGAGGTACCAGTACAGCTCCTGTCGGAGTCAGTTCACATGTTTGGGGGTAGAGACAATATACTGCCAGCTCTACCATGCACAGCTCACAGCTGTCCAACATACAGACATGCAGGGCTAACATTGATCATGGTCATGTTCATGCAGACACTCATACATCACTGTCACATTCTGGTCACCTACAGACACACATGCGCCACATTTCCATGGTCCATCTTGGCTGCTTCCTTTCCTGACTCACACACACACTTGCCAGCCTATTGCATCAGGCTATGCCTCCGGCATCCCCACACAATACCCTCTGCAAGTGATGATACCTGTGCCATATCCCTATCATCTTTCCCATGGATGCAGGGAAATAAAGCTGTGTCTGATGCACAAGCTGACTATATAGATTAATTTGAATTTGTTTCAACCATTGTTGCTGTTGACATGCTACTTGTACTGGACAGTTACAGATACTGTATGTTGCCATTTATAACGAGTATACCATAATAATTTGTGTATGTTACGATGGACGCTGTTGTAATGGCTGTGTAGTCACACAATGAAAGGTGTCTCATGGTAATGTTTACATTTCACTTTCAGGGTTAATTAGGACCCATCTATGGGTATATAGCTACAATCAACCCATCAACATCAGAACACATGACTGAATGTCAGCACAGAAGAAAAATGTCATCAAAAAGGTGAAACAGTATAGGTTCATTGGTTCAAATGTGTTTAGTAGGCTAACAAACACAAGGGCTTCTTTAAGCCTAGCCATGCATTCCTAAACACTGACAAGGTCTGATACTCTTGAGAAGTGTATGCAGGGTATTGGGAGCTGAAACATCTTCAGGCCGAGGCATGGGAGATGAACCATCTATAGTTTCCCTGTGTCCATTACAGACATTGGTTCTAAAAGATGTATTATGGTCCTGTTCCGCATCCAATTGTGTAACTTGCATTTGATTTGCATTAGGGTGGAACTCTGCTTCACATGGATGGGGAGCCTGTTTCATATAGAGTAGGGTCTCTGGGATACATACCTGTTTCTCCATCACATCCTATTTATACCACAGGCAAGGTGTTGGTCCATAGAAGAGGTTATTCTAGTGTTAGTTTTTTTGTGGATATGCAGGAGGTCCACAGTGGGGTCTGACACCGCCCTGTATGGCAGGCATACACCTCCTCTTCAAAGCATGTAGTAGATAGAATAAACAGATAGGACCTTGCTTGACATGGTCTGCATAGGACATGTTATGTACACTGTGTAGTGGTATAGTGAGGACCCTCTGTGGATGTGACAGTTGTCAGATATGCCTGATTAGTTACATACCAAAGGTGGCACTGCACTCAATGATAGATCTGATGAATGCTGAATACAGTGGAAAAATGACTTCCTTGGATTTACGTACCATACCTTTGCTTATAGGTTGCACAACATAGTATGATTTCCCAATATTACAAAGATGTGACAGTCAAAGGCTAGATCACTATCTATGTGTCCATAAGTCCCTGACTACTGGGTCAACTGTTGGAGGTGTGCTGTCAATAGGATAGTTACCAGGGGTGGATGACTTTCCAAAGGATAGTATAGTGCATTTATTGGCATTTAGTGTTAGTCCATGGCTCTGACTACAACTGTATCTCTGCATCAGCCTCTCCTGCATAACATTTGTGTCAGTGTGGGATTCAATGACAACTCCGAATTTGCAATCATCAGCACATTTAGTTATCCAGAGACCACTGACAGTGGCTGTGACTGCAGAGAAGAAAATGCCTAAAAGGAGCAGTCTGAGGAATGATTTGTGAGGGAGTCCACTGGTGACTGGCCATAATGTAGAGGTGGACTCCCCAATGCTAACTTCCTGGATCCTGTCTGTCAGCCACTTGGATATCAGCCCGCTGACATACTAGTTTGTATGTAACAACTTGAGTTTGCCAACAATACGTTATGGGATTATAGTGTCAAATACCTTGACAGGGCATGGTAGGTGGAGTGAATCATTTTTCCCTTATCCATTGCTTTGGTTATCTTCTCAAATAGGTCCAGCAAGTAGGGTAGACATGATCTGTCCTTGATGAAACCAAACTGGGTTTGGTCAAATGTCTGTAGGTGTACTACATATCTATTGATCATTGCCAGGATGATTCTTGTCATGGCTTTACATATTAGACTTCTGAGAATTCTGGGTCTGTAGTCTCCAGGGTCTCTAGATGGCCACTTTTGAGTAGCTGAATGAATGTTCCAAATACCTGCATTAGAGGATGGGCATCATATTTTATTTTCTAACATATGGTAAGAAAGGACACAATTGAAAATAGATATATAGCAAAGATTTTTCGTAAACCTACATATCCAAATTAATTTTTACATTTTGGCAGCTCTCACCCCCTCCATGTGAAAAGAGGTATTGTTAAGGGACAGATGGTGAAGGCTGCTAGGATGATTACTTTGGACATGGATTTTATTACTGAATGTGAGATATTGAGAGATATGTTCATTAAAAGAGATTACCCCACTTCCTTGGTGGATGACATCATTGTGGAGGTTATTAACAAAATAAATAATGGATAGTTTAAGCCCATTCTTAATAGACCTGTAAGGTGATAGTTGTGAAGGGGTGTTTATTTAGCAGCAATTTGATGCTATGATTTTAGAAACTAATAGCATTGATGCTGAACCTTTTCCCCTAAAATTTATTACCACATTTACTTTCTATTCTTATTACTTGAAGGATATCATTGAGAAGTTTTGGTTTGTTCTGATGGAGGATCCTACAATTCACCTTAAGATACCTAATAAGTTGGTGATAGTGTTTAAGAGGGGTAGAAATCTTAAAAATATGTTAGAAAATAAAATATGGTGCCCATCCTCGCAGGTATGTGGAAGTGTGGGAGATGCAATTTTTGTAAATTTATGATTGTTACCAAGTCATTTTTTTGTAATAATAGTAATTTTAAAATTAAGGAAAAGTTTAATTGTGACACTTCTGGGGGTTGTTTATGTTGCTAAATGCCAAGTGTGCTCAGGATTTTATATAGGCAAAACAAAGAGACACTTTAAGCAAAGAGTGTATGAACTTCAATATTCTATCACAAAATCTAATTCCAACAATACTTTAGCTAAGCATGTGTTGGATAATCCTGGCCATCATTTTCAATATTTTATCACTAATCAAGTTAAGAGAACATCTCATGGGGGACCATGGCAGTTATTACTGGAAGAAAAGGAACATTTTTGGCAGTTTAGACTTAATGCCTTTGTCTATCCAGGGCTAAATGACTCCTGCTGTATAAAATGTGTTTTGAGAATGAAATCCCTTGAGAGATGATGTTAATTGTACCCATTTATATATATATATATATAGATATATATATATATATATATATATATATATATATATATATATATTTCTTATATTGCATATATTTGCTTTTTATATGTATATATATATATATATATATATATATATATATATATATATATATATATATATATATATATATATATATAGTTCTTATTTAGTATTTTTACAAAAAAATGGGAAATGGTCTATTTACATATTTTTATATATGCATGTTTTAAACGTTATGTACCTTTAAAAGTTGAATGAGGTGATGATGTCACTGAGAGAGTTTTTTATATATTCCAGCATTTGTAAATGTTTCTTTGTCTGAAGAAGTTAACGCATTGGCAGTGTTCAAAAGCACTTACCTTATTTGTTATAAAGTTTTTTTGGAGTATACCCTTGCCTTTGTTGTTTTCTCAGTTTTTGTTTTTTTCGTCAGTTAAGTTAAACCACCAGTAATTTACCTAGTCAATGGATGGGTATGTAAAGTCACCCAAAGCCAGAGTGTCTGGATGTATCTTGATAGACTGAGACAGATCCAAATAGGCAGAGTGGTTGTCCTGATTCACAGAGGGGGTGATGTAGCTGCCAATGACTAGAATAGGTGTCCTACCAACAGTGAATTGCACCTGATGTATCCCTAGGGAATCCTACTGTGTAACCAATCTGGATGTGCATTCATCTGTAATGACTATGGAAACACTGCCTCCTTAAATTTTCACACCTTCAGTTTGTGGTCTGAACATGTGGAAGGAGTTGTAGGCCAATATGTTTGGGGTGCTCCCCACAGCCATGAACCAGATCACTGTGACTGCGCAAATATGTAGCTCTTCCAAGGTGAGGACTGCTTCCAGTGAGTGCATTTTCATGTTAAGACATCTAGTATTTAGCAGCATAAGCTTGAGGTTGCTGTAATATGGAGTTTTCATGTCCTGGATTTTGTCTTTGAGGCACTGCCTAAAAAGGTCAGCGTGGTGGTGGTGGCAAGAGCCTTGGCTAGTAGGCAAAATCTCAGGGGTGACAGATGAAGACTATGTCTGGCATACTGTCGGGGTCTACTGGTCATGTCATCCCAGGCTGACAGATACTTTATCACCCTAGAGTGACACCAGAAACTGAGGTAATTATTGAGGTCAATCATCTTCTGTATTGAGGTGTCATCCTAGATGAAGGTAAAATTCAGCTTACAGCTAGGGAGATACCTGCCAGAGACATAAAATCCGACAGTTCAGTCATGTCTGTCTACATATAGTCCAAAGAGGTACATCTCAAGTCATTCACACTAACATGGACTATGACAGAGTCACAAAGGTACCTGTTGTGGGATACATGAGTCCATGTGTGATATGGCAGATCATCTCACCTGACAGAAAGCTGACCATGACATCCCCTTTATCCTGCCTGTGAGAGGGACATCTGTGTGTCTCGCAACGGAATTCCATATGACTAATATGTTTGTTTTACTGTTTTGCCTTAAGGGCTTGACAGATGAAAGACTGTAGCAGGAATGATAATGTGTGTTATGTTCTTCAGTGGATGTATTATGCGTAGCATGCTTATGTTTGTGTTTGGGAGGTCTCTGTTGTTTATGTATGTTTCTGGTGAGGACCTCTGCATATGTAGGTATGTGTGATGTGAGTTTGGGTGAAATGGAAGATGAGTTGTGCATAGTGACAACCTGCTCATTTTCATATGTATTGAGTGGTGTGCGAGAAAGCACATATTCCAGGTTGTTAATATGCTTGTATCTCTGACATGTTGAGTTTGTATTACTTGCGGTCCAATGACATGAGAGCATACATAATGTGGTGGATCACAGCCCCTGATAAGCAAGTGACCTTGCATTTCTCCTTACTCAGCTTAATGAGTTGGAAATCAGTGTGTCTCACCAAGAAGTTTGCAATGACTTGAATGTTGGATTGTGTGTCTGCTTACCTTATGGGTTTATAGATTGGTCCTTCATGAGATGTAGCTCTACGTTTTGAAATCTGTGTTGTTTTTACAAACTGCATATGGGGCTACTGAGGGTTTTTGTTACCTGTACTTTCTCTATTGTTTGTGATTTATGTAGGTTACATGTCAGGGCCACAGCTCATGGCTGCTTTGGATTGTATGTGATGGATAGGGCATGTCTATTACTGACTACCTTATTCACATTAGGAGTACTTTTATATGAGAACTTTGCCTCCAGTGACATTGTGTATATGCATCTCCCACATACCATATTAGTTTGTTTGAGAATGAAGTGGTTGTCGGTAAACATGAGGTAATTTCTAGATTGCCACAGGACACCCATATCAACCAAGTTGGTAAAGGTCACAGTGGGAAACCTCATCTTCATGGCAACAGATCTTTTTATTGATTAAACAGTTGTTTTGAGATTATCACTCAATGTCATGAGTATCTGTTCCACAACTATGGGGGGAGTGCTTGTCACTGCATGCTGGTTGTCCTGTGTGCAACTTGGCACTGGAGTTAATTCCATCATGGTTTCCAAGAAAAATGTCACCCAAGGTGTCTGAGACTGAACAGAGCACTGCCAAACACTGGAGGGGAAACTAATACATACATCCTATAAAGTTAAGGATGGTGTATTTACACAGTTATTCTGAAGTTAGACACAAATCAATCAATGTTTACTGAAAACAAACAATTACCTTGTGAAGAATGCTGAAAAGAGGAGAGTCACCTGAATTGCTGCTGCCTGGATACTACTAATACTGGTCTCACCATGGCCTCATTCTGCTGGGATACAAAGCTCCTATTTCTTTTCTCTCACCAGAAGCAAAATGTTAGCACCAGGCTCAAGATAAGAAGCAGGCCACATCATGTTTGTTGATTCACACACTAGTCCCAGATGGTGCAAGGCTCTGTAGGCTTGCTGTAGCCTTTTCCAGGTAGATGCCTTGATTGGCAAACAGACCAATCATTTGACTTTTGCATGTATTATGCCTTAGGCTCCAAGGCCCATAGGATTTGACTATGGTATTGACCTGATAGTGATTAGGAGCACAGCTGCTGCATCACAATATAATGTTCAATGTCAGGTGACATAGATGTCCAATGTTGGCTCCACAGTGGCAGTGATCCATGTTAGGCAACAGTTTCACAGTAATTCAAGCAGCCTGCCCTTCAACAGCATAATGGTAGTGATCTGCCTGACATGGATGTGAGGCCTATTGCAGAGGGGTGGCCACCTTTATGCAACGTTTTTGTCCCTCCCACATGTCCTAGGTATGTCATACTATACATTTATGTTCCTGGAACAGAAAACTGTGTTCCCACATAATTTCACTCAACATCCACTTGTTTTCTGGTTTTTTGACAGGCATTGTAGACTTGCAAGGCCAAAGTAATGACTGCAAAGTTGAACAAGTTTTCTTTGCATGCACAGACATCCATCTCTTCACTTCAAAGAGTGCCTACAGAAAGTGTGTTTGAGGCCGTGAATCCCAAGGGTGTAGCAGCATGTCTCTTACTTTGTTGGAGTTGTACATTGTCACATTTGTAAGTACACTATTGCAACCCTGCCTAATAATAGGATTATGGTTCATGCAAGTGCCACATGCCTGGCAAAGCAGCGTATTCAATCTACCATGTTATGCCATGATGTCAGGTACTGTTTTACCTTAGAATGTCACCAGAATGGTAATAACATGTTACATTTCAAAATCTGTCAGGCCACTGCCTAACCATGGCCTGTTGTGCCATATACACAAGCAGTAATCTATTGTTAATGGCATTATCACTGACGGTTGACGAGATATGGACAGCTTACACAACCCTCTACTCTTACTCCACACAAACACAATGTGTGAGAGAAGCAACTATATTAAAAACCTTGAATCCATGCTCTCTCATACACCAGTCAGCACATATGACAATGAGCGGGTTGCCAACATGCACACTTCACCTCATACTCCACCCAAACCCACATCACACATACCTACATGTGCGGAGGTCATTACCAGAAACATACCTAAACGCTAGACACATCACAAACACAAATGCAAGCACACTACACAAAATACTACCTCTGCAAAACACGATGCACATAATAGCTCACAGACCACTGTCTCAATGGGCAAACCCTTAAGGCAAAACCCAAAATCAAATATATTAGTCATAGGTGATTACATCATGAGACACATTGATGTCCCTCTCACCAAGCTTGATAAGGGAAAGGTCATGGTCAGCTGTCTTTGAGGTGCCAGGATACACCATATCACACATGCACTCAAGTCTGTCAACAACAGGTACGGTTATGACTACGTCATAGTTCCTGTTGGTGTGTACGACTCAAGACGTACCTCTCTGGACTGTACTGCATGCAGAGACATGACTGGGCTCTCGGTCTATGTGTCTCAGGCAGGTATGCCCTTGGCCTTCAGCTGCATTTTACCTTCACCTAGGATGACACCTCAATATAAATAGAAAATGATTAACTTCAATAATTGGCTTAGTGTCTGGTGTCATTCTAAGGGGATCCACTATCTGTCACTCTGGGATGACATGCTCAACAGACCTCAAAGCTTTGCCAGAGATGGTCTTCATCTGTCATCCCTGGGATTTCAGCTACTGGCCAAGGCTCTTACCACCTGCATAGTGCCCTTTTTAGGTAGTGTCTCAAGGACAAAATTTTCAATGTAAAAACCCCATCTACAAATAACCTCAAACTTATGCTGCTAAACATTAGGAATGTCAGCATGAAACTGCACCCATTGGAAGCTGTCTCCACCTTGGAAGATGCAGACATTTGTGCAGTCACAGAGACCAGGTTCAAGGCTGTGGAGAGGACCACACTCATACCAGGCTACACCAGCTTCCACACGTTCAGAGTTTAAACTGAAAGCGTGCAAACTAATGGAGGTGATGTATAAATATTCATTAAGGATACATACACATCCAGATTGGTTAAACAGTAGGATTCCCTGAGACATTACAGGTGCTACTGATTGCTTGTATGATACCTGTTCAAGTCAATGCCAGCTAAAGGAGCCTCTCCATGAATCAGGATCCCACTCTCATTATTTGGATCAACTTGAGTCTATCAAGATCCATCCAAACACCATGTTTTTTGGGTGACCTTAACTACCTACCAACTGGGTAGGTTACTCATGCTCACTTGCCCAAAGGTTCATGACCTGGATCAGCTGGTTGACACCCCCACAAGGGGAGCCAACATACTGGAGGGGGTGCTTACCAGTATAAGGGACCACTGTAGCACCCCCACTGTCAGGTCCTCCTAGGTGAGATCTGACTACAAATCGGTCTCATTCAAAATGAGTATCGTACCTGACATCCCCTCCCTCCTTGCAGCAAATAAACTAAATAAAAAACTTCACAAAAGCAGATTATAACCTCCTATGAAATGGTACAAATATCCTCACTGCTCCTTCCCCTCAGATGGAACTGGCAACTATGTGGGGCTCTACACCAACACTTTATACAAACACTTGCATAACTGCATTGACTTGACTTGGTTGTATCTGATAGGAGCAAAACAAGCTCCTCATGGAAGAGCAAACCTACCTGGTGGACAACTGCCATTAATAGGCTTTACAGCAACAGGAAAATATTGCTGTCTAGAGTAGGAGAGAGGGAGCCACCCTAAACTGGAAACACTCCCTCCTCAGCATAAACAAGCAAATAACAGTTGGTGTGAAGTCCTCCAAAACAAATTATGTGACCAAATTAGCCTCCTCCACAAAGGACAACCACAAGGCATTTTGTAGTTACATCTGTACTCTATAAGGAAAGCCCCAAATTTGTGCTGAACTCATAGTTAATTATACCACATATAATGAGCCTGTAGACATAGCTAACCTTTTGGCCAACAGGTTCTGTGAAAACTGCAATCCCTTGTTCCCGCCACACGTACCCCATGACATCTCTACCAGCTGTCCCCTATCTGGTATCTCTAAAGAGCAGGTTGCAAATGGCCTCTTTAAGGACAAAAACACAGCATCTATGGGAATTGATAACATCCCAGGCTGTGTCCTACATGGGATCCAACATGGATTAGTAATACAATTGGGAACTCTTTGCAATCATAGTGTAACCACCGGCTTTGTCCCAGCTGACTGTAAAACAGCCACTGTTATTCCCTTGCACAGAGGTGGTGCATCCACTGCCCCCAGAAACTATAAACCTATTAACTTGACTATGCGGCAAATCGTCATGATATAGGTAATCTCCAAACAGTTGACCCTACATAGTTTGGATTTGTCAAAGGGAGATCATGCCTGTTAAACCTGGTGGACTTCTTTGAGACAGTCATCCAAGACCTGGATGAGAGGAAATCTATGCATACAGCCTACCTGGACTTAGGCAAGGTGTTTGACACTATCTCCCACTTAAGCATCATTGACAAACTCACCCAACTAAGCAGCAACCTTTATTTCATTTGCGGTGTCACTAACTGGCTCACTGATGGAACTCATATATTCAAAATAGGGGAATCCACCACCAATAGCAGAGCTGTAACTAGTGGTGTTCCACAGGGTTCAATCCTGGAAATGCATTTCTCTGATGTACAAGTGCAAAGTAAATGTCTGTGGCTGGCAATGGTTGCTGATATATGCATTATCATTCCTTTTGGTAATGGTGATGTTCCTTTTAAGTACCACATCAATAGCAACACTGTGCATACTCAGGGGTCAGATACCTGGGCACACAGGTTCGCAGCTACCTTAACTCAGATCACCATTTCTCCACAGTGGTAAGAAGGACATTCTATCTAACTGATAAGTGAGGACATTGGTTCCAGAAAAATAAGAAGTTATAAGATCCATGTACTCTTCCCTCATCAGGCCAACAATTGAGTGCAATGGCCTTTTTGTTATTTACCTTCCCAAGCACCTGCAACAATTGAAGAGGCCACAAAGGTTGCTCACACAGAAAATCCAAGTCTTCAGAATCTGTCCTATGGGGATCTTCTGAAATCACTGTCACTTTAGTCTGTGTCATACAGGCTACTCAGACGTGATCTCTGCCTTGCATACAAGGCAATTTCTGACCCTGCTTTATCGGAAATGCTACATATCCATAAGTCAAATGGTACATGGGTTACTCACTGTGTAGACCTTACCTGGTATGTCAAATTAATAACACCTGCTGAAGGGAGAAATTTGTCTGCCAGAGTTTTACACACCTTTGGGACAGACTCCCACTTCATGTCAAACAGAGCAAATCATTGGCCCTCTTTAGATGCTGTCTGTATGATTGGATGGGTGACCATAATTTGACCATGGAGGTTCCACCTGTGTCCTTCTTGGACAGGGGCAATAGGTGCTAATTGTGTAAATAAGGGAGAGAACATGTCTAGGATTGTAAGGGCCCTAGAGCCATTAGCCTAGTAAATTCCATTGATTCTATGATCCAATAAGCTGATGTAAAATACTCTGACTAACATCCACTATGCTATAGTGGAAATAGTACCACTACCTATTTACATTCACAGAATACTGCACAGCACACACACACACACAAACCAAGTTGGCTGGAGTGAGATTATAACCCCTATTTATTAATCTTTCACAGCACAGATCACAGTACTTAACGCATGCACCATGACTTATGTCTGACTTTAACATGGCTTTAGATACTCTTATGGTAGATGACATTAGCAGGCCTTGTGAAGGACAAGAGCTTGAAGGCCTGCATCAACTGCTACACTAAAAACCAGTCAAAACCCTGCCTCTTTGTAAGTGAGTGTGGGATTCATATTCATTTTTAGGGAATATGTACATACACGAGCACACCAAGTAGGCTGGAGTGAAATTAGACCCCCTACCTATCTAGTATTACACACTACAGATTACATTTTTATCTCACACACCACAGCTTAAATCTGTCATTAACGTGGCTATAAGTACACTTATAGTAGATGGTATCAGCAGGCCTTGTGGAGGACAAGAATTTGGGTGCCTGCATCAACTGCAAGGGACAAAAAGTGCAGAATCTTTACAGTTTGGAAGCCATTGTGGGATTCGCACTTGTTTTGTAGAGAGATGCACATACACATCAAGTGGGGTGGAGTGAGATTAGAACTCCAACCAATCTAGTCTTACACACTACGAATCACAGAACTTAGCGCACATGCCACAGCTCAAGTCTGCTTTATAAATGAGTGCAGGTTACCTAATCATAGAAGACATAAACAAGCCCTTGGTTGAATGCTTGGGAGGCCTGCAGAGTCTCCTTGCTTCTTACTGTTATCTGCATCCAGTAACCTAGCAGTCAGATAACTGTTTTTTTTTTATCCCAGCTGTATGACAACAGTAACCATTTTAGACATATGCGTCTGTTTGCATTTGGATGGGCAAGCCTGTGGCCAAAAACAATTTGCCTTGTCGATGAGTGAGTACACAACATTATACATTACACAATTTGTTCAGTTGTTGATGTATGTGTGGTGCACCCAGCAGACACAGGGGGGTGTAGTGACTGTGGTTGTTGTTGTTGCTGATATAGCTACACAAAATGTGTACATATTCATATACTGTGCCATACATTTTCAAGGTTTTCACATGCTGTCTGAGGGAGACATGGTATGATCTCAACTATCCAATGTGTGTTTCACACTAAGCTGTGGCTTGCAGTCAAATGTGGCATAATTTACACATGACATGAGAGACGACTGCAAGAACTCTGAACATCAGATGTCCCAATAGTCTCTTACAAATGCAACATATGTTATTGTATACACTTCCACATTTTGTAAGTGCATTATCTACTGTGGAGCCCTTACTTTTGGTCCTTTGACCAACATTATATATGTGTCATAGTGTAGCTTTACTCACCATAATTTGGTTATGTAGGCCAATACAGACATTTGTGTGTTACACGACATGACTTACATCCCCGTTTCTGCAATGCTGCACTTCACACAAATTGGCTAAGACTTTCTAAATTTGTATTATGTAATTAATATGTGAAATAGGTTAATAATAGTACAGCACACACACAGAGTCACAGTCAATAAATCAAAACTTATTACTACCTCACATCCAAAAAACCTGGATACCTTTGGATTTGAACTCTGAACACCATCACACAGGGTAAATGCCTTTGTCCTTTTTGCCACAAAAGCTGCTTGTCAGACAGGGGATCATTCTTCACACAATCACCTGCATAAGTATGTACATTGCTATTCCTCAGTTACCTAACACATAAAATGTGAGATCAAATTCTATATTTCTGTCCTGAGACTGTGTGAAATGCTCATATACCGAAGATGATTTACTGTTACAGCAGTTTCAAGGGAGTACTGCTGTGTTGGGGGTGGGGGAACAAAACCACATGTTCTGCTGGGATACACAATAGTCTATAATTTAACCCCACTCTCTAACATCTCCCTTGAATTATGTACCAGTAATCTGTTGCAGTAGGACTGCATGAGCATTCTATGCATGAGGCCTACTGATTACAAATGGAGACATGATAGTGGAATGGGAATATGTAGCCCCATGTGGATGTCATTTCTGCCCAACTAGCCCACTATAGTTACTTGCATAATGTACCAGGTCCATACATACAATGGCCTATCACAATAATCCACTAGAATAATGTGTAGATTATGGACTTACCTTGCAAATACAGCATTTGACACAACTGTAGTTCAGGGCTGACTCTGTCTGATGCAAGCAATACACAGTCAAGACATGGAAAGGTACAGGATGTGTGAGTTGGCCGGCATCAATTTTAATATATGTAGGTGAGCAGGAGTAAGGTGTTAGTCCCTAGGTCCCTAGGTTGTCAATGAATGTGCTATGCATTGTCTCTTAGCAAAACCAGGGCATACAGAGCATGCCTATGTTTGCCTACAGGGACATCAGCAGGGAGTTCCTCTACCAAGTCCTCCTATGACTGTGGCTGTGGTGACCTAGGCACTGGTGGGGGGGCCATGTATCCCTTCCCTTTGCTGTTCCTGCTGCAGCTGTTTACACAGGAACAAATTTTGTAGCATAGCATATACTGTGAATATCTCTGCACATGTGGCTGGATTATACTGCAGGACTCCACCAGATATATTTAGGTACTGGAACTAATTAGATTATCTTCTGGAAGTACAAGCAAACACAGGAGGGTTATGGCTGACAAAGTTTGCAGATGACTGCAAACTGGGCGCCATAGTAGAAAACACATCTGACACAGATATCCTTCAGAAGGGTCTCACAGAAACGGATAACTGGTGCCAGAGCCACGGCCTAAAGTTAAATGCCAAAAAATGCATAGTCATACCCTTCGGGAAAAACAAGGTTACCCCTAGCTACCAAATAGGTGGCAATCCACTGAGCACAGAAGAAGTTATCAGGGACCTGGGGACCCAGGTTGATAGTAGTCTGTCATTCGACACCCATGTAGCTAAAGTAGTTAGGAAGTCCTTCTACATTGCCCACCTTATCATGAAGGGATTCTCATCTAGATCAAGGGAGGTCATAGTCTCCCTTTACTCATCACTCATCAGACCAATGATTGAGTACAATGCCCCATTCGGAATGTATCTGACCCGACACTTGCAGCAGCTGGAGAGGCCACAAAAGTTCCTCACCAAAAGGATAAAGGGTCTCAAAAATCTGTCCTATGCTGCCCGACTGAAAGAACTCCAGCTCTATTCAGTCGCACGCTTGCTCAGAGGTGACCTTTGCCTAACATACAAGGCCATGTCAAACCCAGATTTGATGAATATGCTTCACCTCAAAAAATCTAGAGCCATCAGAGCCACAAGGGCGGGAGACTTAAACCTCGACACGGCTATTAATAGGACGTGCTGGAGGGATAGATTCATCACCCAAAGACTCCCTATGCTGTGGAACAAAATCCCGGTACATGTGAGGCAGAGCACCTCGCTGGCCTTGTTCAAGAGAAATCTTGACCAATGGATGGGAGATCGCAGATATACCCCAGGAATTACCTCAGTGTCACTGCTCGACAGAGGCACAGCAAAATAATGGGTATAGTTCCCCATACAAAAGGGGTGGCGTAAGCCACAAAACAATGGGCTAGGCTTATAAATGCCCTCGGGCAGATAGCCTAGTATGAACCTATGAACCTATGAACCTATGAACTGTGACTTAAGACACGGAAACACATGCTCTATAACATTCCTAGTTTGTTCGTTTGCCTCATTATGATGTTTTTCCATGGGTGTGTGTACATTTCTGATGGGTGTCATCATCCACAGTTCCAGGCTATAGCCAGCATCCCCCAGTATATGTCCCTGTGGGATGTCACCCCCCCCCGAAGAAAACATCTGGCTCTGCTATAATGTGCCAAATATGGGAGTTATGGTAACTGCCAGGGTTGCCAGCACACACAGTCATGATTATCTTCTGGGCATTGCACACAAATTGTCAATTGATGGAGTGGTACCCCTTGTGGTTAACATAGCTCGTACCCTGCCCACCAGGTGGTGCCTTAATGTGTACATGAGTGCAATCTATGGCACTCAGTACTTCAGGGTAGTGTGCTACATGGTAGAACTGTTGCATATTGCTGTCCCTCACCTCAGGGGAAAGGGAAAAAATATGTGCTTACTAAAATGTGGAAGCATAGCATCCAGAAATTGGTGGAGTATAGTGGATGCAGATACCTGTGACACACCCATCATGTCCCCAAGTGGTCTTTGAAAAGTACCTGTATCCTAAGGGCCTCACATGCCTTTGTTTCCACTTTCCACTGGGATGGATTCCACTCTGTTAGCTCTGGCTCTGAGTTGAGGGTGGCACAGCTCAGTGAGTACTTGAATTTGTCCCTATCCATCCTGTGGTACTCTACAATCGCCAACTCATGTAGCTCCTGGATGGTTGCCCTAGGCCTGAATACTCTTCTTCTTCTCTGCCTAGGCCTATTGTCAGCAGCACCAGCAACATTTACTTCAGAATCTAGCACATATAGATGTAGAATAGCTGCAGTAGCCCCTAGCGCTATCTCAGTTAAAATGTCTAAGTCTGTACTCCAATGGTTCAGAGGGAAAAATCAGAATGTAGGGTGTATGTATACTTTATACAGTTTTGCTGTAGGTCCATGTGGAATTGGCTAATTATGATGCAGTTCTCCTGCCTAGGATGTAATTGACATGATTTCAAGGCCCTACTTTATTGCAAGATGTGGTGCTATTCACCACATCACACAGCATAGCTTTACAAAGTATATATTATTAATTGAATATATCTGGTTTTAATTGTTAGCTGCCTACATAATTGCTAAGACTTGGGTGGTCTGTTTGCCTGAACACAATAAGCTTGCAGCACACCAAGCAGAGAAAATCTTAGCAGTGAACACTAAAAAAAATCCCAAAAGTAACAGAACACACCCCTCTGATGTCATTCACATCCAGTGGGAATATCAATACCATGTAAGGGCCTACATGAAGCAGATATGCATACACGGTTGCTCTTTTTAGCGATTCAACAAATGTACATCATTTGCCTGCATAGGCATGCTGACAGCCTGTAAAGTACGTGGTTCATGGCCATGTAAGCTGGGTGAAAGCACAAGTGCACACTTGTACAGACCTGATGCAAGGTCCTACAGTAAATCTGTGTAAACTATGTTATAAATGTTATTTTACAATTTTTTTCAGTTTTCTGTTAAACATGTTTGTGCAATGTGGCACATATTGCAAGCATGCAGAAATTATTAATTTTACATATTCACTTCCTTTTACAGACATCCACAATGTATGTTTTGTGCATTTATGTATGTGATCTAACATTTTCAGGGGAGTCATGTCAATATCTATGGACTTTTACATCCCCTTTTGTCCATGTATACTCCTGTACGTGGACCATGTACAGTACAAACATGGGCATGATGTCTACATGGATGCCTCTCAGCTTGTTGGATTGCTCCACCTGGCTAATTTGCATAAGATTCACCTGCTTATGCGGAAATGCGCCTTGCACAGAAGTTTCCCTATTTGTGCATGCTTGTGTGCCACTAAGCGACATTTACTAAATTTAAAAATGTTTACACTTGAAAAGCATCGCAACGCGATGGGTACACACAAAAATAAATCATGTAGACTTTACTGAATTCCCCTGAGTCTGATACATCTATTCTAGTAAATTAAATCCAAAATATCCATTTCAGAAATTTTCACTAAATTAACTCAAGTTTTTAAAGCTGATGGCATGAGTAAGTACTACATGAATTGTATATTCTAATATTGGTCTCTAGTAAATTTTATAAAGCATGACCATATGCTTTTCTTCATTTTAACATTAACTCCAATGTTATTAACATGTTAATTAAAGGATAAGTAACTTGATATTGTTATTCCTAGATCTTTATATTCCACAAGTTCTGGGAAAAACTGACACATCCAAAAATAATGGCTTTTTATGGTGGTTTAGCAAAGAATATCTATTGACACTTTTTGCTGAAAGTCAGGCCAGTGTTAGATGTTCATGACAGTCTCCAACTCAGAATATCCCATGTCCTGCTCAGAACTTTACAGAACTTGCCAGTTAGTTACAGATAAACATTGTATAGTTGCATTCAAGTGGCCACAGTAAATGGTCATTGGTAGCATTATTAATATTACTTTCAATATTGAAGAACTGCGGTGGTGGTGCTGCGGTAGCATTATTGCCTCACAGTAAGACGTTGTCCTGTTTGATTCTCAGCTAGAGCGTCTTCTGTGTGGAGACATGCGTGAATGAGCGTACCTTTGTTGAAGGTTGTGCATCAGGGCTAGAGCGTCTTCTGTGTAGACATGCGTGAATGAGCGTACCTTTGTTGAAGGTTGTGCGTCAGGGCTGGCAACTCGGCACGTAAAAAAAAATCTACTGCTAATCATTAGCAGACCGGAGTTCTGCTGTGGCGACCCCTAACCAGGACAAGCCGAAAGATACAACAACTTTCCATATTGAAAAAAATAAATAAAATTAATATAATTTGTCACTGTTTAGGAATTGCATTACTTTAGATACAGAGCAGGGACAGGGCTTAAACGTTTACCATACAAGATCATTTTTTGTAAGCAGGTCAGGAAAGTCTTACAGACCTGTCCAGTAACAAGTATATTTTCTGCCTGCTTTAGATCAACCAAAGAATGTCCTCAAAATTGCTGACAACACTTAAGCAAATACTATACCACAGACATATTTCACTTTAGCTGAAGTGTTATTATCTGTTACATAAGACAGTTAGGAATAATGTTAAGGCTTACTCATCACTTACCTCTCATAATCTAACTTTGCCAACCAATGCTGGGTTGAAGGCTTCAATGTAAGTAAGAAGATGGCAGAGTTACTAATACTATTGCAAAGAATGAACAAGAAGCACACATAGAATAGCTTAGATGTACTTAAATCAGAAAGCCTATTCTGACATGTTATTAACAGAATAAGTGCTATAGATAATGAGTAATGAAAATAGTTCAGAAGGAGGAACAACAGATTAAGCTATGCATGAGATTATAAGCAGGCACATTGAGACAAAGAACATCTACGGTGGACATTGAGACAAAGAACATCCGCGGTGGTGGTGTTGCTGCGGTAGCGTTGTCGCCTCACAGTAAGACGCTGTCCGGTACGATTCTCAGTTAGAGCGTCTTCTGCGTGGAGACATGCGTGAATGGGCGTACCTTCATTGAAGGTTGTGCATCAAGGCTGGCAACTCGGCAGGTAAACATCAACTGCCAATCATTAGCGGACCGGAGTTCCGCTGTGGCGAACCCTAACCGGGAAAAGCCGAAAGACAGAACAACAACATTGAAACAAAGAACATGCATAATATGAACATACAGCCATAGCAGACTAAAGAGGTGAAAAGGTTAAAAGGTTAATCTAATATGCAATTAGGTTACTGTTCATGTTCACTAAGCCACCCAAAGTACTTTTAAAAAGGATGGAAGGGAGTAAGAAAGGAACATACTATCGAGAATTGGTGGATACAAGAACAAGAAAAGAGACAGTTGACAGATATTTCCAAGACTTAAGAAGTATCAGGACTAGAAATAGAGCATGACACTGAGTGACCTACTAGAAGGCTTTCTATACATACCTTTTAAAATTTCCTCAGCAAAGAACAAGGTAACAGGACTGGAAAATAGCAACTATGCTTTCTTTGCACAAGGATAGTGATACTTTTTACTGGTAAATATGTTATTATTATTATTATTATTATTATTATTATTATTATTATCATTATGTGAATTACTTAGTGCAAAAGTTGTCATGTGCAAAAATAATGTTTTCATTCTGTTTAATACATTTCCTTTGATAACTTATTAATGCAATCTTTTCCTAGTTTGAATCAGGAAAGTCATATTTCTGGTACTTGTTCTGTATGCAGGCATTGATTTTAAGTGATTTAGCTAGGAATTAAAAAAGGGTGTGTTTTTTAGTCATTATTCAGAAGCCTTCTACTGGACGTACTAACTAGACTTTTCTTAGCTTTTCAGTTAAAAATTTGAAATGCTAACAAATACTAGCAACAGAAAATGCATAAACGTATAAAAGAGAAACTTGTTATGCATATAATATGCAAGGGAATCAGCAAACAAATCACAGTGCTATAATATAATGAGACTCATTTAAAGAGATGTGCTGATTGCCTTTAAATCATTATCAGTGCAAATGTATTTCATGTGCTGAAGACATGTTTAAGGAAATGCATATGTGTTTGCAAACAACAGGCTTTTTATGGAAGTGTGTATTTGAGGGCAGTTCTTTTCCCCATAACTATGGGATTTTCTGTAATTGTGGTCCTGAATAAGTTCCAGGGTATGCTGGTGTGATGTTCTATGCCCACTAAGATAGAACCATGCATGCATGTGCAAGTAATTATTTTTGAACATTGTTATGTATTTTCTGTTTTTTGTACAACATGTATGCACACATAAATGATTGTTTTGAAATATTTTAATATTTTATGCGCACACACACACACACACACATATATATATATATATATATATATATATATATATATATATATATATATATATATATATATATTGTTTTTCTTTTTGTATTGTCTGAGATTTAGTTCTTTCCATACTACTGCTATCAGATGTAGGGATATACGTTTCATAAAGCTCTTGTTTTGATTGTATTATTAGACAAGACCAGGGATTCATGATCAATCTTGAACACTTCACTATAATCCTGCATGATTTAAGCGTGTTAGCAGGATAAGCAGCAGCACTCATTGAATATGCATACTGCTCATCAAGTGTACACATTTATCAGTAAATTTTCATGGCCAGCAAAAGTGTCGGCAGCCATGAGTAAGTGGTGGGACAATCGACCACTCAAATGCAAATGAAAGGCAAACCGAGAAAGTCAGCACAATGAGACAGCTTAACACATTAAGGGCAAGTAGAATTAAGATGCAGGGGAAATTAAATGAGAAGAATGTACTCAGAATGCAATGGGATTATTGAAGAATTAAGTAAGGGGAGGGTAAATGGGAAAAATGTACTCAGAGAGTATAGACAAATATGTTTATGTCACAAAGAACATTTTTAACATAAATATGTCCATATTGATGTAATAATAACTAATCCTGTTCACAGTTCTTGACCAATGCACATGAATAAAAAGTACATGCTAACAAAAGATGTGAGAGGGACACACAGCAACAATGTAACAAAGGGGAGCAAATGTTTTTTATATCTATATCTATATATATATATATATATATATATATATATATATATATATATATAAAATTATCACTTATGACATAGGCAATCATGCATTTAAATAAATGAAAACAAACCATACTGACATAATTTTAGTTGCAAACATTTTACATCACTTATATTCTGTCCAGTCACTCTCAAATATTACATAGCTCATTCAAATCCTGCCTTCTTTTAATCTCGATTCCTCCTCTGCATGTATTGTTCCCACAATTCCCATTTTTCTTATGCAATTTGGTCCTACCCTTTTCTAAAGGTCCCATTTCCAGTTGTTTTATCTCTACTACTATGTAATATAAACATTAATGAATGTTGACCTAAGACACAGTTAGTAAGGTGAATGGATACATTAGGAAATATTTGCATAGACTGCAGTTATTGCATATAACATGTATATACAGAGAATTTTATATGTGCTAAATGATAGTACAGCTGTATTCTCCACTTCATTCTGTATAAACTAAAAGAAATGAACCAAGCAGTTGGTGTGTCATGCAAATCAGAAAAGGACCTGTTTTTCCCATTTGTTGTCATTTGCAGCCATGGCGGTATATTGCCTTCAAACATGTATTAGACAAGATTGTCTTGTGTATACATATAAATGCTAAAGAGTAATAAAATAGCATTAAAATACATAAGTGGCAAATGACAGTACAGATCTGATGACATTTCATTATTTTAATATCTCCAGTCACAAATAACGCACATCTACGACATAATTTTACTTGGCATACTCACAAGGATATACAGAGAACACTGCCATAACACCAAGTAAACTATGGAAACACACAGGAAAGTGTCACAACACAGCTCCAGTTGCATTTTCTGATGATCTTGCAGCATGCCATACAGTAAGAAATGGTATGTAAACCCTTATTTCCTATAAAGATCTACATTTTGAAAAAAAAATTACAGTAATACATACATGTTTGTATGGAAGCATGCAATACTGAGCAAAGGTTATCTATATCATTACTCACAGGCAATACTCGTATAGATAACCTTTGCATCTTGCCAGACTTGAACACATTCCAGGACAGAGATCAGAAAGCTGTGCATCAACCACTGACACCCCAGAAAGAGACGTATAGTTTGTGTCATAAAGAACACCCTTGAATGGCTTATAGCACTTTACTATTGTAACAGGAATGGATCCCCTACCTTGGAGCATGAGGCCTTAAAACTGTGACTCTCTGACTGTGTCATAACTACTTTCTTTCTCTCAGGCACTCATGTCTGGCACACATATCGAACAGACAGATGTTACCAGATACAAACTCCTGCTTGTCATACTATACAGAATACAGAGCTGTGTATTGACTGTGCCTGCCACATCAGATAACAATAGAGCTTGCTACAAATAATTGAAATAAATATGTGAAGGAAGAAAGGACTTTTGATGATAATTTGATTATATTAGTTTGTAAGTATAATGTAATAGAAGCACCTATGTTAATGCTCACATGCGTATTAATAGTCCAGTATTAATGTTTCTTGCCCAAGGAAGTGTTTTCCATTGTTTTGTACATGCACTATCCTGGAATTGAACCATATTTTATCTGTATAGATATGCTGTACAAGTCATTACTGAGTGCATGTCGCACAAGAGCACTCACAGAATGACAGTCCCAAAACAACTGTTTCATTGGCATGAAATCACAGAAATTATTTTTGTATGTCCAATGTAAAAATGGATAATAATAACATAATGCATTGGTGTCTGTGTAATGCCAGTACATTCATATAATTTTGCCCTTTGCAGGAACTGAACAGCAAGCTATTTAAGTATAATGACTAATGAAATGTGTATGAGTCACACATACCACAGTGGAAGTCTGAACACCTATGTGAAGTCATTACTTCATATGATTGTGTTGCAGATAATTTGTATGAGATAAAAGTGATGACGGAAGTGTCCCGCACTGTAATTGCACATTATAACTCTGGTGGATGTCATTCATGTGTAGCAGTGTAATTTCATCCGATATGAGTTTTGAACACCTGACTTTGTGACAAAAGAAGCAGCATGATACTGTGAAGAATGAACCTGCAACAGTAGAATCTTTGCCATAATTCTGAGATATTTGGGAATTTGAAGGGATTTCATCCCATTATTGCTACAAGATATATGCATGTCTGCAATTTGTTTAAACAACTGTTGCTGTATGTTTACTTCCCACAATATTGCCTGATGCTAGGTGCATCCAAAGACATGTGATATGTAATGCAGTCATCACTATGGCAGTAGAATGGCAGTCATGCACAATGTTTAGATAATCATGGACTGAACACACACCTTACTGAGGCAGCAACATACAGAGCACTGTCTCATTTCCTCACACCACAGGAGAAGCCTTAGTACTTCTCATAGGAAAGCCAAATAAATGGCATCATTAAAATAAAAAACATATCCATTCTAGACATTAAAGTATCAACAACTAGCTCTATGGGATACGTCATATTACAAGTGAGAGATAATGTAGTTCTGAAAACACAATGTAATCATTGTGTTTCCAAAACTGAGTTTTAGCTGGTGTTAACATATATTTATAGGGCAGCCCTCTGCCAGGGAGAGTATGTCTTAGTAGTGAGTGTGTGCATGATGGGTGATGTCTTGGTGCCAATTGTACATAGTGCACACACTCTCATGATTTAAGCAATGTTGGATTCAAACACCCTACCTGTCTAGTTAAAGAACATAGATAACATGGTATTAACTGCAAGCGCCACAGGAGATGTATGAATTGGACAGTGTAACAGTGCTCTTATGAAAGGATGACCTCATCAGTGTGTTGAATAGACGATGTTTGTGGTAAAAGTAGGATAAAGGGATGGGAAAGTCCTCTCCCAGTTTAAATGCTTTTCTTAACTGGAAGTAAATATAGCATGCCTGTTCAGGAAGCTATGCATACCTGACACTTAAGCCACACATACAAGTTCACTACTGTCATATTGGACCTCCTACCTATCTAGTTACATGACCTAGAAAACACAGTATTAATTGCAAGAAACACAGGATGTCTAAGTTGTAACAGAAATTAATGCACTTTTGACAAGATGACTTAATCAGTGCATTGGTGTTAAACATGGGATGTAGTTCATAGACACCTGTGTCCAAAGTTAAATTTTCTCCTGAGTGGAAGTGAACACTGCACATCAGTTGTTGAAGCTTTACTTGCCTGACACTAAAACCATACACACACACACACACACACACACACACACACACACATATACACACGCTCACATACAAGTTAACCACTGTCAAATCTGAAACATATATCTAACTAATTATACAATCTAGAGAACACAGTATGAAACTTAAGCACTGCAGGAGAAGTCTGAATGTAAAGATGTGAAAATGCCATGTATTAATACTTCAGTATTTGGAAGAACAGCTGGTGTGCATCACAGGTTTTTATGCCAAATGCATATGTCTGAACAGCCAACATAACAGTACTGTGCTTATCTCAAGTAATTACATAGTGCTCTGATAACATCTGTATACTATCATTCATGTTGTTGCTTGTCTTTTCGGCTTTTTCCCAGTTAGGGGTCACCACAGCAGAACTCCGGTCCACTAATGATTGGCAGTCAATTTTTATGGGTTGCCAGCCCAATGCCCAACCTTCAGCAAAGGCCCGCCCCATTCACTCATGTCTTTTGGAGGCCACTCGACCGTGGGGAAGACATGCAGACTCCACACAGAAGGCACTCCAGCCGAGAATCGTACAGGAGAACCTCTTGCTGTGAAGTAACAACGCTACCTCTGTACCACCGTGGATATTATACTATCATTCATGTACTGATAGTATTTACATACTTTCATTCATGTACACTGCATTACTGTGAGTGACATGTTACACAGTATGGTGTTTCAATGACATTCACATTTGTAAAACAGTGGATTGTCAAACAAAAATTCAGAACAGCTCATCTCAGAATGATTTTGTGCAAATAACCATTTTTGTACTCCTGTCAGTTGTGTTGGGTCATGCTTGGACAATATGAATTGACAATGCAAACAGATACTTCCAGAATATGAGAGTGCACTGCTGAATAACACAGTTGGATTGTGTGTGAAATGCTTACTTACCATTGTGGAAAAATAGCAAGTTTAACCAGTGGAATGCAGACATACATTAACAGACTGAATTAATTAAGTCAATATCACTCTGAAATCCAGATACCTTGGTTTCAAAATTACAATAACACATAAAAATGTGTAGAACCTAATCACATAATTGTTTGTTGTTTTTTTTTTAACTCTTTTCGTGAACTGCATGACTGGCAAGCTCATTTGTGCGACTGATGGCAAAGTATTAACACGTGTAATTATACACTGAGGTACTGAACTTAGAAAGTGCTTTTGCAGTAGTCAAATGTGCGAAATGTCTCAAATAAGCAGTACAGACATACAACCATGTCTGAAGCAGACAAAATGCAATACAGTTATGTTTCATGGTCATGCTTCATGTGTCATGATTTACACATTTGTCATGAGAACTGCAATTCATTATGAAACAAATGTGGGACAAATCATGATACTGCTAATGGAAACATGGCTTACAGAAACAGTGTTGAATTAGGGAGGTTTATTTGATGACATGGAGCTGGTGGGAGTAGTGGGATATTTGAAGAAAGGGATACAAATGCAGACATACTAAGGGATTAGTTTATGGTTTATGCCTGCCATATTTTTGTTGTGTTGTGTTATCCTGCATTTTCTGACCTATATAAATTTGTAAAGTCAAATATGTGGCTTGTCTTAATGCTTCCAATTGTCAGTGCTTCTCAAGATATTCTCAAGGGTAGGGATGACAACAACAAACATTAACATGCAGAAATGTGCACATCCTTTGAATCTCTGTACACCACAGCTGTATCACTCGGTACAATACAATGTTTTCAATATGGATGAAGATTGCATAGGAGAGCAGAAATATAATGAAGGCATAAAGAGAATGCTGTTGTTTGACAATGTATGCACCACACACTTAGACACATACTACTACTATTTGAAAACATTAATTAAATGCATGACATGCATTTGGATCCGAACCCTTGACAGTATAAAATAAAAGTGTACATACAGGAGGATTATCTCAATACAACAGAGTGAAACTCAAGAAATCTACAGTGTCCTGTGTACAGAGAGACGCAAAGTCATAAAATATTAGGATCTGCAGGCAGAAACGAGAGCAATGTGGAAGAAAGATACCTAGACAATTCCAATATTAGTAGGAGCAATGGGTCTTATAAAAAGGATTCTACAATTGTAGCTAGATATGTTATCAATCCATGTAACCCCATACAAATTGCAGAAGGAGTCATTACTGGGCACATTGTGGATGCTGTGAAGAGCAATTTTGGCTGACATCAAAGACTGAAACAATACTGATTTCATGAACTTAAATCCTACTTTGACTTAGGAATGGGGTCCATTCCTGTCATGGTATTAGAAACCCAAAAGATTTGGAGAAATTAAAAAAAAGCCAGAAATCCTACATCACAAAGTTCACATCTGACAATAGATTGCAACAAAGGAAAGTATTTGTATTCATCTTCATGGCAATCATAATTGTAAAATCTCATAATGTGTACATTACATCCAGCAACATAATAAATATACACCTGTAAAAAGTGATGATACAGAAGTGTGAATAGACAGAGATATGAAGATAGGGACAGAGACAAAGAATATTATATTTTTCAGCGCCATTTTTTAACAAATTTGTGGTTTGTTACCATTATGTTTTCCTGATAAGTAATCTGTAATGCTTTGTACAATCAAGTGTTTCCAATAGGGGGCAAGCAATGATGAAAAAGTAGAAACAATGTTAAGACATAAACAGGTTAACTGGTTTACTAACTCTCCCTGTTGGGGACGGAATATTTTTGCACATGCTTTCTTGCTGCAATATTCAAATGGTATGTTCATGAAATGTTGTAACTGGAGATAAAAACAGACTTTTGCACTTAAACATATGATAGGAATATAAAATGAATGAAATAATACTTTGACATATGTTTGTAGTTGAACCCTTGACGGTATGCAAAAGAATCATTCTACAGACAAGAGAAGTATCTCAAAACAAGACATAGGAACTGCGATTTCATTACATCCAGAACCTTAAGAACTATTAGAGTAGCTGTTTCAAAGTCATGCCTTTACTTTGCCTTATTCTGTATTCCTATAGTGCAGTGGATTTAAGCATATTTTCACAAAGGAAACTGGACTAGTGTGGGCAATGGAAAAAAACTACACTGTTTTTCACATAGAACATGAAACACCACACACTGTCAGTCCACAATGATGCAAGATGCCAAGCTTCATGCAAATGTTGAGGACAAAAAGTAAAAGTGTTTTGATGGGCCATTTCTAGCCTTCTATGTGGCGTGTGGTATATGATTTTAATTTTTGACCAAATTAAGCATGGGAAAAGAGGGTTGATAGGACACTGATAAAAATGGGGGGCAAGCAGAGGGTAAACCATAGAAAAGAATGCAGGAATTTGTGGGGTGAAGGTGGGAGAACACTATAGATATCACTTTGTTATGACATATGAAATAAGGTGGGGTGACAAAAAAGAGAGAATTAGATCAAAGGCATGTTAAATTATTTTATTATTGCAATACATAAACATATATGAGAAATAAATATGCACACTTTTGTCATATCCAGGTATAATGGGAAGGCATTAATGTGTCATAAAATCAATCAATCACAATGGTATGATGTGACAGATAGAAGACAAACAGAAGCATTTATTTCACTATGCCATATAAGATATATGTTTTAAAGTGCATAATTGCATTAAAATGAATTATCAATGTCATGCAGTATTGCAGGCAATATTTTGTAAATATTATCCTGTAAAAAATTCTAACATCTGCCTCTGGGCATTGAACCCACTCACACACTTAAGCTGGTATACTCTTTGCCTATTGTAAGGCACTAAGAGCTACTGGAGCTGACATATATGCTTGATGTAAAACATTTAGGTATGCCTGCTCAAAATTATATAAAGTGATCGACTGCAAATTCTTCTTTGCCTTGCATACAGATCTGATGCATACTTAACCCTGTGTGTCTCTAAGGTGAGTAAGTCTCTGCTGATGTGCCTCAGAGTTTTCTGCTCTCTCTTATGCTGTTGTACAATAGAGGAAAGAAAAAAATTATATAGCTGGTTAATCAATGTTATATCATAGAATGCTGATGGGCCACTATACTAACACAACCTAGGGGTGTTTGCAATCTTACATTCATCCTCCTGTTGGCTCAAAAGGTCCTGCTTGTGGATCTTCATGTTACTGTATCAGTGATAACATTGCTCCCCAAAGCATGGGATACCATTTGCACTGGAGACAGCCTTGGTCAAACTATTCCAAGCCTCAGACTTATACTGAGACCTGTAGTAATACCCCTGCAGCATGCTCCAGCTGTAGCTTTTGGTGAGAAGTGCCACATAAATCCTGGACTCTTCAACATCCCACTTTTGTGCTCTACATGGAACACCATCACTAAATTGACCAGCTATGTCTGCAGAAGTCAGACTAGAAATACTGTATGTGCCTAAACTAATACCCAGTTTAGATCCCACATGTAATGACTTGGGTGCAAAGATGCAGAGCCTTACAGGCTGAATTTGCACAACTGAAAGCACCCCAATGGCTTGGTCGACATGTTGGTACTGATTACATAAAAAAAGCATGGAAGGTGCGAAATATGGCAGTGAGATTTTCCATGTGTTATACTCAGCCTATTCACAAATGTTCGATTGTTAAACAGTGACATGTTTTGTGGTGTTTGCCATAATCATTGTTTGTTGGAAGGAAAATTATATGACTTGTGACATATTGGGCTGCTTGGACTTACACACTAGCAAGAATAAATATTACCACCTGGGACTCAAACCCATGAGACATGGATGGATGAAATATTATTTTGCTTATTCACTGTCAGTGCCATGGGAGAACATACTTTTTAATATGGTAATTAAAGATATAGTAATTTAAGAATGAATGGAGACAAACGTAAGAGATGCCTGCATATGTGTTTGTGAAAACATTTCAGATGCATGGAGTTGCATGACCTCAGTAATGCATGTTGGGTTATGTTGCTCACATGCTTCACAAGACACATGCATGTTGGGGTATGTTGCTCCCATGCTTCACAAGACACACCCCCGGATTCAGCAAACCCTATATTGTGTGCAGGAACAGTGCAGGAGATCTAAGAGGAAATATGTCCGCCTTGCGATCCAGGAATAAGCTTCACGGACATGCACGAGCGCTCCTGCACTATTCCTGCACGGATGCAGCTCCTGAATGCGAATTACCCCATTTGCAGGTGAAAACCATGCAAATGAGGTGAATTTGTGATACAGGAAGCTGGCAGTCAGCTGTGCAGGATTAATTTAATCTGTCGAAATGTACTTGGTTAGTAACTGAGTACATTTCTGCAAACTGCAAAACAGAGCCATGGCAGCTCCAAATAAAGGGTGTATATAACATGTAAAGCATGCCAATAGCCAAATATATGGCCATCGGCATGGAAAACAGTTAAAAAAAACACCTTTTATTTTTTTTTTTTTAGCCTATTTTGGCTGTTTAAGCATAGGGCAGTGGCGCACAAACAGGATTGGGCCAAAAATTAAAAAAACAAATAACCTGAAATAAGCATTCTAACCAAAATCTCTATTTTGTCATTATATTTAATGGCAGGCAGAAGACAACATGGCAAGTGAATAGTGGTTGCTAAGGGGGGAGGCTCAGTATGTGACTTGTAACTATGCATTAGCAGGCAATCCTATGCAAATGAGGGGAATAATACTGAATCCCAGATTTCCCCTCAGTGCAAGCCACTACCCAACAGTGTAAGTGCAGGAATAGCTTGGTGCAAGCCTAGGAGTTAGCTGACATCATAGGGGTGTGTGTCAGGCATACTGTAAGTGGACTGGAGCCCTGTGGCTTGGGTTTGCCCTTAGTTTAGCAGAGCTAAGCAAGGGTGTTTGTCTGAGGCTGCCTAGCACTCTTTACATTGCCTAAGTGGGTGTGTACGCCACTCACCGGGTTTTAAAGAGAACAAAAAAGTAAACCAGGAAATACCAGCACTGTGCACATTTGAGCACTGTGTTTGCATGGCACACCCTGGGCTTAAACAGAAGGCAATGGGAAGGGAAAACAGTAGTAGGATGGTAATCAAGGAGAAATAGCAGAGCTGGAAGGTGAAATGTATCAGAATCAGCTAATTACACAGGCAGCAGGCCAGGCCAGCCCAGCCCAGAGCACTACTATAAACTATGCAAACACCTTTCCCTCTGTTTTTTTTCCCACATAATCTACACCACCAGTGTATTCAAGCAGGGAAGTTTTAACAAACAAAAACAACAAAATGATAGGGGTTGCAGCAGCTATCGTACATCAATATGTGGAAGAGGATGACAGTGGTGCAGATGCAAAAGCTGTCGACCAGCCCACAGTGAGGACACGGAGAAAAGTGTACAAACCCAGGGTAACTTAGCAGGGGTTACATGAGCTGGAGATAGTGGAGCACTATAGGGTGGACAGGGACCTTCTACAGCAAACTGTTGAGCTATTCCATCCATGCCTGACACACAGAACTAACAGAGGGGAGCCCATCCCAGTGGATACCAAGGCATGGGTAGGCCTAATAATACTGGCCACAGATACCTTCCAAAGGCCAACTGGGGATATCATGGGGATCTCACAGGCATCAGCATCCAGGGTACTCCACCAGTTCTTGGATGCCATGTCAGCACATGCCGGTGAGCACATACATTTCCACAACACCCATGAGGCGTTGGCCAGCAATATGTGTATCTTCCATCAAATAGCAGAATACCCTGAGGTAGTGGGTGCTATAGACTGCACGCACATATGCATCAAAGAACCACCTGGTGAGCAGGATAGGGCCTACATCAACCGCAAGGGCTTCCCCTCCATCAACTGCCAGGTTGTGTGCGACGCCCTGGGAATTATAATGAATGCGTGCGCTGGCTGCCCTGGAAGCTATCACGATTTCCACATCTAGCATCTGACACATCTGTACCAGAGATTTGCCAATGGGGAAATCCCTTTACGGTCACCTAGTGGGGGATGCTGATTACGCACTGGAATCGTGGCTGATGACACTCATCAGAAATGCACACACACCCGAACAAGAACTCCATAATGAGGCACAAGCACATACCAGAATTATAATAGAGCATGTGCTTGGGATGCTCAAGTCACAGTTCTGGTGACTGGACACATCTGGTGGAGCCTTGCAGTACTCACCAGCTACATTTACTCAAATTATCTTCATATGTGCAATGCTACACAATGTGATTCTGTGGAAACAGCTGCAGCAGAAACAGCACGGGGCAGGGTCACACCGCCCCCCACCATTGCCAAGGCTGCACAGGCACAGAGTGACTCAGAGTAGGGACAACCCGAGTCTGCCCCAGTAGGCAGAAGTAGGCATGCCCAGTATGCCTTGGCCTTTGCAAAGAGGCAATGCATAGCACATACATTGACAACGTAGGGACCAAGGGAATGACACCTCTCTCTGACTCGCACATACAGTAAAAGGGATGCCAAACATGACACTACCTGTGCTCAACCATGTAAAGGGAGTGTACTATGTGCATCCGACATAGGCAGTTCTCCAGGACCATCCTCAATACTGGCACAGCCACAAGGTAAGTCACTCTTCTTACCTGTTGCCGAATGGAGTAGTATGTGTTGTTACTTGTATCTATGGTATGGATGTGAGCATGCAAGGGAATCAGGTGGCTGAATTTGATGCCAGCAGATAGTAGACACCCATAGTGGCAGAATGAGATCTGTAACAAATACTGGTGTCACCATAGTAGCCAGTAGTAGACATGATGACACAACCCACTGAAGGAAATGTGCTGAGCCACATGTGTGTCCATTTGACACACACATGCCAGTCAGGGAGGCTCACATACCCAACAACAGTCCCAGCCACCAGGACAGGTGTAGACAAACACAAACAAAGGCTGTGCTAAGGCCCTCTGAATGATAGCTATAGATGATCTTACGCCCAGACCTACACAGAGAGACTACATCAGATCAGGCAGTGGGATGTTAGTTCTGAAGGCTAAGAAGTCAGAAACTGATATGTAGGTCAATCAAACCTAAGACCTGTAGTACACTGATATGCCTCTAGTCAGCATGATAGGTTAGAATATAAGATGAAATGGAGTACCTGAAAAACCAGTACAGTCATAGCAAATGTGCACAAGTGTCAGGTGTGCCCCCCTAATCCTATGTAGAAATGTAGTAACAGTCAGGTGTGTCCCCCAATCCTATGTAGAAATGCAGAAACAGTCAAATGTGACCCCCCCAATCATATGTAAAAATGTAGACACCATCAGGTGTTACCCCCATCCTATGTAGAAATCTAGAAACAATCAGGTGTGCCCCCCACCCAATCCTATGTAGAAATGTAGAAACAGTCAGATGTGCCCGCCCACCCAATCCTATGTAGAAATGTAGAAACAGTCAGATCTGCCCGCCCACCCAATCCTATGTAGAAATGTAGAAACAGTCAGGTGTGCCTCCCACCCACCCAATCCTATGTAGAAATGCAAAAACAGTCAGGTGTGCCCCCCAATCCTATGTAGAAATTTAGTAACAGTCTGGTGTGCCCCCCAATCTGATGTAGAAGTGTAGTAACATGTATGTGTAGGTATAATGGCAGTGGAGCACACATTACCTGAGGGGACCAAGGTAGCAGGATAGATTGTAGCATTTGTACAATATGAAGGTATGCGTGTGTTAGGTTGGTGTGTGTTTCATATTGTTTGAAAGTGGTCAGTATGTATGCATGGTGAGGTATGAACTGGTTTCCATTGCCCAGTACTGCTGATGACAGGGCCAAGTCCTCACAACTTCAGTGCCAAGCTCAATGCTCCCCAGTATAACACATTCTAGCAGTAAGCCATTGTAAATTTATGGAGGTAATATGTGTCAAGATCTGAAAGATGGACATAGCATGTCTGTTGGGCCAGATATACAAGCAGTACACAGGGGAAAGTACCCCAGATGGACAGTGCATAATGTGTAACCGTGAAATGGACACACCCTTGGAAGTGTACATACAGGTTTGCAGCACATTATTTGGCTTGTAGTAGGGAATACTGATGTCGTCTGGCCAAACACTCACAGATCACAAAGGTCATAGGAATGATGTATTGAGAAACAGCTAATGTGCCTGCACAAGCCAGCATAAGTGGAATGCCCCATTCATATCTGTGAGTCAGGTGCAAGTAGTGTCCATAGCACACATGCACCCAGCTCACCCAACCACCACCCACAGGTACCTCTCCAGTCTTATCCCTGCAGTTGGGAATGGGTACAATATGACCCCCACCTGTGTATGGCAATAGTGAAAGAATGTAGCATGCAGTTTAGGTGTCCCATGCAGGTGTGTCCCTAGCTATAAGCAGCACCCTGCCACCATCCACACCACCTGAACAATACTGACAGAAAGTATTGGTATGAACACCTAGCACACCTACTCTGTCGCCCCAGGGGAATATACTGTATGGCAGTCTGGTACTGTCAGACTGACAGAATGCAACGGCCCACTACAGCTGGCCTGCATCACTACCAAATGGCCTACAGTCCTCTGCCAAAGGCCTGCATCTCACCCATACTGCCAATGTACGTTATGTCATGTACTCCCAAAATAACAACATAACACAGTCCACAAAACCCATATTCAAGGCCATGTGGACAAAACACAGTAACATGTCCACCATGCCCCACTGCATGAACTGTGGACCAACATCAATACTACACTGCTGTGATGAGGTGATAACTATAGGGAAAGTATCAGAGAATGTTTGCATAATGTATGGAATAGGATAGAATAATAGAGGGGGTGGGTGGGAGCATGGGCAGCATGGAATGTGCAAAGTCCGAAACACAACCATGTGCACATATTATCCCTGGCTGCAAACACAAAAATGGGTGGCTACAAACCTGCCCGTAAACCACAATAGGAGTTATGTCCTGACATATGACCCCTGCCTCTGGGTAACCTGTGTGAATCTGTACAGCTGTGAGGTATTGCCACAGCAAGATAAGGCCATATTGTCATGTTGATGGATGTACAAGTATGGGATCCCCTGCCACTACTGTACCAAGGTGCTGAACCAGTTACACAGACCCAGCTGCAGGTGTCTGCAGCTCCTCCTCCAGAATGGCATTAGTTTGCAGGAATATGTAGGCATTTGACCACAATACTGGACACAGCTGCATTCACCCTGTGTTCCGCAGGACATCACTGTGAGCAAAAATGTCTACCTGACAGAAATTGAGGTCATAAAACATAACAGTGTATAACACTACACATGTCTGAATATCTCTGCTAACACCAGGACCATGTAGCAGAAGCAGCCCAGACACAATTACCTACAGTACCCACTATCCCTTGCCCAGTTTGACCCCATATTGCCAAATGAACTACAGATATCCTGCAGAAACAGTTTGTTAGCTGTAGGTGTAGCACACAAAAGTCTGCACTGGAGTACAATCTACCTGGAATGGATCCACACATTCAGTACAGAAGGGCATACTGGGCATGTTCCCACACTTAGAGAAATGAAGGCAATGTCAGACAACAAAATACTGAAAGGTCATACTAGGTATGCTCACACACAAAGAAATGAAGGCAATGTCTGGCAACAACAGTGAACCATATATATCTGACAGTTGCAGATGTTAGTGCATACACTCCTCAGTATGCACCAGTCATGCTTTGCACACACATTGACTAGGAATACACACATATATCCAAGGACAACACACAATAATATGCCAAATGTACACATACATAGATGTGTGGAAGAGAGTGACAGTGACAAAGAGCCTGCCATCCTGAGGCTTGTTCCACCCAGCACACAGCCAAACGGCTACAACCACATGATGTTTAAATGTCACTCACTGTATAAGTTAGCTTCTGGAATCCCTCAGTATCATAGACTCAGTGTTGCTACTGCTAATTGTGCACCATGACTGTACAAGGCAGTAGTCATCTAGCAGTTGTATACACGTATCTGTGGAATATAAACCTGTGTGTGCCTGAGTGTGGTGTGTCTACCTCTAGATGAACGGGTTGTGTCCCATGCACAGACACTGCCCCCCATAATCCTACTATGGCAAGATTTCAGTCACTGTGAAATACACCTTTGGGGAAGGGATAGCCCAGTAATCTCTTCTCTGTGGTGCATCCTATAACTACATAATGCTGTAGTGTGATAAACTGGTTAGGTAGGAGTTCTAATCCCAGATGTGGCACGTCTGTGTCTTTGTAGGGATCAATGCTTTTTAGGCTAGTCACACTCACACAATTCAAATGCCCTACTTTGGCAAGCCTGCTGATGTCATTCAGTTTGAAATACACCTTTGGGAAAGAGTAACCCAATAATTTCTGTAGCACATCTCATAACTGCGTAATGCTGTATTGTGATAAACTAGTTAGGTAGAAGTTCAAATCTCAGATGTGGCAACTGTGTGTGTGTCTGCATTTGTCTGTGTAGGAATCAAAGCTTTTTAGGCTAGTCACACTCAGTACAATTCAAATGCCCAAGTTTGGCAAGCCTGCTGATGTCATTCAGTTTGAAATACACCTTTAGGGAAAGAGTAGCACAGTAATCTTTGTGGCACGTCCTATAACTGCATAATGCTATAGTGTGATAAATGAGTTAGGTAGAAGTCCTAATCTCAGAGATGGCAACTGTGTGTGTGTATGTGTGTACTTGACTGTGTAGGGATCAATGATTTTTAGGCTAGTCACACTCATTACAATTCAAATGACCTATTTTGGCAAGGCTGCTGATGTCATTCAGTTTGAAATACACCTTTGGGAAAGAAGTAGCTCCGTAATCTCTGTGGTGCATCCTATAATTGTGGAGCATTTTACATGCTTGAATTACTGAAAGCTCGAATTGCATATGGTCGAGACCATATGCTCAAGCTTTCAGTAACTCAAATGTTTAAAGTGTTAAAAAATAACACTTTACTTACCTTAAAACATTACTTACACAGAGGCAAGGACCCCTGTATGCTCTGTGTGTAATCAATGTTTTAATTTTTTTGTGATGTTGACAGGAAACGGGAAATCTCCCGTTTTGCGCTTCCACATACAGCGCAGAATGGGAGATTATCCTTTTCCCCACTGTAGCACGATCTTGGAGTTGGTATGTTTAAGTAAGAGGGTGTAGGGGGCACAGCTCCCCACATGGGGGGTGCGGGGGGCAACCCCCCCCCTGCAAAAGTGATGTTAGACTTTTTTGGGGTTTTTTTACGTTTCATTTTAGGAGTTCAAATTTCCGAAAATCTAACTTATGGTCTCGACCATATGAAGTTCAGGTTTTTGGGAATTCGAGCTTCTAAAGTGAATCCATAGCTGCATAATGCTGTAGTGTGATAAACCAGATAGGTAGGAGTTCTAATCCGAGCCATGGCATCTTTGTACTTGTCTATGTAAGGATCAATACCTTTTTAGGCTAGTCACACTCGCTACAATTCTAGTGCCCTACTTTGGCAAGCCTGCTGATGTCATTTACTTTGAAATACACCTATTAGGAAGGAGTTTTCCAGTAATCTCTATGGCGCATTGTATAACTGCATAATGCTGTAGTGTGATAAACTAGTTGGGTAGGAGTTCTATTCCCAGACATGGCAAGTGTGGATGTTTGTGCAGAGAACAATGCTTTTGAGGCCATTCACTGTCAATACAACCTCTATTGCTCTTCTTTCGCAAGCTTGCTGATGTCATTCATTTTGAAATACACTTTTGGGGAAGGAGTAGTCCAGTAATCTCTGTGGTGTGTCCTATAACAGCGTAATGCTGTAGTGTGATATAGGAGTTTGGTAGGGGTTCTATTCCCAGACATAGCAAGTGTGGATGTTTGTGTGTGTGGTTGTTTGTCTGTGTAGGGAGCAATGTTTTTGAGGCCATTCACAGTCAATACAACCTCCATTGCCCTTCTTTGGCAAGCCTGCTGATGTCATTCATTTTGAAATACACTTTTGGGGAAGGAGTAGGTCAGTAATCTCTGTGGTGTGTCCTATAACAGCACAATGCTGTAGTGTGATATAGTAGTTTGGTAGGGGTTCTATTCCCAGACATGGAAAGTGTGGATGTTTGCTTGTGTAGGGAGCAATGCTTTTGAGGCCATTCACAGTCAATACAACCTCCATTGTCCTTCTTTGGCAAGCCTGCTGATGTCATTCCCAGTGAAATACACCTTTGGGGAAAGAATCATTCATCTCCATGGCATGTCCTATAACTGTGTAATGCTGTAGTGTAATAAACTAGTTAGGTAGGAGTTCTAATGCCAGACATGGCAACTGTGTGTGTCTGTGTTTGTCATTCGTATCCTGTGTGGAGGTGGCTGTGAGTGTGTAACAACTGGACTCATTGTGGAGTGGGTTTTGCAAATTTCATATATGGCGGGCCTATTATATGCCACAATGTCCACCTTACAAGGATAACAGATATCAAATATCTGAGAGGCTGGGGTGCCAATCCATACTCCTACATGTGACATCAAGGCCTGGCGAACAAAGTAAGAAACCATTGTATTAACCAGAGAACACTCTCAACCCATTTCTCATGCACACACTTGCCTAGGCAACAACCACTTTGTTGGTAGTACCCTGCATATTGCAACAGATAGTAACCATGGTGGAATTGCAGTGGACTACAGAGGGCATGTCTCCCTGTCCCATCACTACAATAGGCACATAATTGCAGAGAGTGCACCTTCACTATGTTCCCCACTGGACACCTGCAACAACTGTGATGCCATCAAAGGCGACCCACAAAGGACATACCATGCCTTAAACATATGCCCTGTATGGACAGATGCCACTGACACCAGGGAATACCTGTATCATGCTATCAATGTAGGTGCAGGGTCAACCTGGTGTCCACTACCAGTTCCTGCCACATGAGACCAGGACTGGCACATCTGATGATAATCTCTGTACACAGCATGGGCCAGACACCCCAGGTACAGTTCCACATGTCATTGAATATGCATGTGGGACATGTGCACATCCCAGACACTGTCCATGCCATGGACTATAAAACACATACATGGCAAGCATTGCACAGCACTGGCCACACACATTAGTAAACCAGGTGACTGGATGGTGAATACAATACCTACTTGTGTGGGCCAATCTAGACACTACATCCCTGAGCCACACTGAAGTCCATTGTCATGTGGCCTGCTACCAATGTATATCCTTCATCTAGCCTTGTATAGCCTTCTAGCACAGTCAACCACTACATACCCGTGAAGCAATGCACCCATACATGTCAGTACTGGCACTATGTGTCTGTGTGTGTGGAATATGATGCTTTTGACCACATTCACACTCACTACAACTCCTATTGGCCTATTGAAGCATGCTGTCTGATATCAGACACCTTCACATGCCCTTTTCCCATATAACATCCGGATAACCCCTTTGGTGCATGTGATACCTCTGCATTACTACACCTGCCTTATCGCTACTATATCACTGTTGCAGATGTCACTCACCATCAGATTTACCTATGGACAGCTCCCCAATATGTAAACTATGTAGTGCATGCAATGACGGCATAGACATATGATAGCAATCCATACTCAGTCAGGGGTTTAAACCCCATACTGGTAGGTGTGTGACACAAACATGCTTAGGTTTTACTCTCCCACCCCCTCCCTGACTTACTTTGTCTCTGTCTGTCTCTTTCATTCCCTCTCTGGTGGATGTGGAGAAGTACACCTGCTTTGCTTAGGCAGCAGCTTGTCTTTTGTAAGTGATGCTCATGATCAGCTGATGACCTCTGCATGAATTGCAGTCCCCCTCTAGCTGATTGCACAGCTGTGGTAACATTCCCAGAGTCAGTTGCATGGAAACACACTCCAATATCTAGGAACATCATGTTTGTGTTGGGACTTTTCATTCACTGTGAGCAGGACCTAATTTTGGTGTTTGGCAAACAGCATCACATATGGTAATGGGATTTACCTCTAACGACATGCACTGTGGAAAGAGGCCAACAGACAGAAGGGGGATGTGCCAGACACGACTACAGAATATAAGTGTTGCTCTTCTGCATTTGGAGTAATGTCGGTTTAACAGGGTGTGTGTGGATATGGCTGGTCTACATGATTTAATACCTGTCATGACAGTGTTATGTGTTTGAGGAAACTCCCATCTGTAGGGTTATCTGCAGACTGGGCAGTGTGTGGAGCCTTTTGTTTCTTGTGTTACTCACGGAACACCTATCTGAGAACTGCAGAGGCATAGTGTGAGGATTGCAGTCAGTACATGGTGGCAGCCATGAGAGTTAGTGACTTCATATCCCTCATAGGACATATGTCACAACAAACCCTGGTACAACAGTAAATGTATGAGGCTATCACAACAACATGCCAATATTGGGCCAGTGTTTGTAGCTCCAGCCACAAGTCTGTCAACCTTTGTACATTTGTCATGCAGTAAGAGGTGCATGTGTTCTGTACACCATTATTTATTGACATTATACCTGATAACAAGCCAGTCAGATATCAAACTGCTTGACATGTTATGTATAGTAGGGGCTGTTTCTGAGGATATAACTTGGGCATTCTGCGGTTGGTGTACAGTTCTGGGGTCTGTGTACTTACGGCGATTGTCGACAGTATGTGTATTGTGCATAGGTAGCTTGGACTGTGCACAGACTGTGGTAGATGCCATTGTTCTTGGTCCTGTTCTATCTGATATTATATGCCCAATATACCCTATTGACTCACTTGCTCATAGGGCCATACACACACATGTCCCATACCACAGACAGGCATTGGAGCACACTGTGTCATGACCCAGTGTATGTAGGGTTAGTGTGTGAGTGGCACATATGAGGATGGTGTTTATCAGACAGTCCATATAGTGTCATATTAAGCATGCATACCATATGTGACTGTGGCTGTGTTCACACTGGTTGTGGGTATGCACTTTCTCACAGGTGTCTGTTACTCTGTGCTGTGACATGCGTGTAGAGCCTGCTACAATTGCAGGTACATCTGAAATCCCCCATACAAAATGTAGTCTAGTGTTATGGCAGTCTACCTGTAGTTTCCACAGTGCTTTGTGACATGCCTAACAGGCTGGTGTAATTACCCAGTGTGCTGTTATGTCCAGTTATTTGCAAGACATACAGCTGCCAGGGCACCATAACTGTTGTGTATTTCTGACAAAACAGTGGGATTCTGTGCAGATGTAAATCATTAACTACTGGGTAGTATGTGGCCATGTGACCTCTGCACCACCAGGTATTATGTCTCAGGACAGACGGGCGTGTCTTAATGCATAAACTGTGTGGGCATATGTAGTCCAGTATTTACATGATAAACCCATGTACATGGCTATTAACATCCACATTGTGAGGCGTGGTACACATGTCTCGCATGAAAGGGATTTGTGTACACCTCTTGACTGACCACAGATTCCCAGACTGTCCACACATATAGGTCATATCTCTGCTGTAGTTCACAGGATCATTACTGTGCTAGCAGTGGTACTGTACTATGATGTCCTTAGGATGTTTGTCAGTAGCCGATGGCGCGCATGTCAAAAGCAGATGTGACCTCCCACACACGTGTATGTTAAGACAACCCCTGTTACAGTAGCAACAGTCTACATATATACCTGCAATACATACATGACATCTCCTTGCACTAAGAGGTTGGGACTATTGGTGCTGAGGTAGGACTCCACTCCATGTTCAGGACATATGATAATCACACACATATACAGATATATAGATACATATGCACATATAGTTATGGATATCTACATATATATCGCCATAAATAGGTATATCTGATTAGATATGTATGCACATATAGTTACTAATATCTACATATATATCAGCATAAATAGGTATATTTGTACACATAGGATGTGCATGCATATATATCTGTATATATATATATATATATATATATATATATATATATATATATATATATATATATACACAAAGAGATCTACAAATGGCCATATATATGATGCACTATACAGATGTGTAGACATGCATATGCATGAATATATATATGTGTATGTACATGTAGACATATATCAGCATATGTATATGTATATATCCATATTCCTGTCATTTGTAAACATCATGGCTGTGTATACCTTCCCAGCTATATCTCACCATATGTATCTGATATGTGTATATTTAGATATAACAACATATGTGATGTAACAGTAATATCAATACCAAGTACTACACAATTGTGGAAGTCAAAGCAATTATTCAATACTATTCAATATGTGTAGTGACAGATATATTGAAAAACAACTATCTTCACAGCTGTCATGGCATAGCTGTTAACTGGTGTGACTATAATGTCCAGGGTCCTGGGTTCAATACCTGCAAGTGCTGTTTATTTTGTTGTTGGGCAGAACAAGGGCTGCTGGATACAAAGTGGTTAAGGCAGTTTTAAGCAGCTTTATGTGCATTTGCACAGGTTTGCATGAAGCTAAGCATTGCTAAGGTACAGTTAAATATACGGGCTCTTACACCATGTAGGCTTCTTTTACCAGTGTGCAAATCTGCTTAGCTGTTAAATAGCAGCAATGCTGACACCTGTTAAGCATGGCACAGCCCTGGTAACCAGTGCTCATATCCCAGTTTGATAACATGGCAGGGTAATGACATCTGTAATAAGTGTATGTAATGCCATGTACAATACATGCGTCTATGTGCTGTTATTAGAGTAGCAAGGGGTGTGAGTGTCATGTCTGGGAAACACAAGTATATAAGACCTGTACAGCACTGTTATCCATGTGAATGTGTGACATACAAGAGTAGTAACTCAGGTTACATGATGTCACACTGGCATGTAGTGTATCATGGCGGTACTAATGTTGACAGTGCTTTCCCAGGCAAGGGTAGAGTGATAAATGTAGTACTGACAACAAGCACACCTGCAGGCATAGCTGGACTCTTGAGGCCTCACTGTCATGTTCCTGGTGTGTGAGCTGTGTCACAGTATATATCCCCTCCTGGATAATGATCTGACATATGGAATGTAACTGTAGACTACCGTCTGTGTAGCACATGTCAGTGAGGGCTTCCAACATGTAGTAATGACATACATATTGTTGTTAAACATCTATCTGCATTCATCCTACTGAATAGCTACCTGCCAAGCTGATGTCTGTCAGTCCCTGTAGAGATGTGCAGATGGCAGGTATATGTACAGGCAACCTATGCTTGAATGACATCGACATGTCTGCGCAGCTGTGTTATAACTGGTACATATAGGAGACAACACCCTGTACGCACCACATGCCATGGGTACCTCCACTACAGTGCCACAGTCAAAAGAACATGCTTGGGTAGAGGTCTCCATCACAGACACTAAACATGTGTTGTAATACATGTTGTATACATGTCACCTGGATCATCTCAGTGGCCATTTGCAGGAGTCCCCCATAGGATTGGCTGATGCATGTCACTCTCACACTGAGGGTCACCACAGTGGTGTCTGTCAATAGATTGCCTGCTGGCACATGGCAGGTGGCATGATACCACTATACACACATCCCCTACACAACCCATCTATCCATGGACAATAGCTAGGTAAACACCTATGACCACCTGCAGCAATGCACCCCTGTACTGACATATGTACTTGTGCATTACTGAGGATAGCAGTGTCTATGTGTTAGTACACTTGTAGTTGGAAATACCATGAGGACCTTCACAACCACTGCAACACCCATTGTCATAGTCAGATGTGGCTGCTGCTGTAGTGGACATTACATGTTCCCTTTTATGCTCCTCTCTCTAACGGCTACATGAGCCTTACAGTACCAGCACAACAGTGTTGTACAAATGGGTCGATAGACATGGGATACCCATTGAGTTCTGACAAATGTGTGTATGTGTGCATGTCTGTATATCTGTAGGGTACAGCATTCAGAGGCCACAAACTCCTATTACTCTACACATTGCCACACAGTAGTATGGATAGTGTTGTTGCTGCCCATAGGTGAGGTATGTCAATGCAACACCCTACTATGCCTGTGGCATGTGCATTAGATGCATATCCCTGTAGTACCACTGTTGGGATATACAATGGGTCATATCGCAGTTGTGGGCAATGTGTGATGGTGGGTATGTCAGACTGTCATCATGGGTTCCAGTGAGTACAATATCCACTGTGGGATGTGGGTGCTGTGTACACTGTCATTACACCATGGTACACCCAGTGTATGTCCCATGTACCACTGTATGGTAACCACTGTCATCATCAACAATACAGGTAACTGATACCACAATCCAGACCAGTTATGCATGTGCTGTGTGCAGCCTAACTATAACACATTGGACACATGGACAAGTTAGTTAGCACGGATAAGCCCAGGTCTCTCGGATGTGTGTCTGCCTGTTATGTCTCTGTTAATGTGTATATGATTGTATGTCACATTATGTATTGTCCATCTACAACCATTACATCCCGCATTACCATACTGTACATGACTAGGGATCTTCTGCATGTGACATGTAACCTGGAACACACCTCACCCTAAACGCTGTGTGGTGTGTGCAATGAAAGCCACACAGTGCAGTTGCACTACATACCTAGGTAGTGGTCTAGTCCCAGTGTTGCCAGGTAAGAGTGTGCATGCATAAGGATGGGTCTGCATCAGGTTGCTGATTAGACATGTCCCAGTGGGTCACCTGTCCATGTGCCACAGGCAATAACTGTTATACAAACCTGTGACATGTGTTCAACTGTAGCCCGGATATGTCACAGCTATGGTGTCACCACAGTTCCATACCTCTTGTGGAATATGACTGCAGACCATCCTCATGCTGACACATGTACACCTACAACACAAATGGATAACATTATGGAGACCACAATCACCCAGTTTTACTAACAGCTATAATGCATCATTGCTGGACAGCTACACTACCTGACATGTATGCATTAAACATTACTCCTAACAACATGTTAGACTGCAGTACAATGGTACACTGTAGTACAGTCAATGTGTGCATCAGAACTATATTAGCTTGTCCCTGCATCAATGTTATGGATGACAAGGATGTGGCACAGGTATCGTCATATGCACAGGGTGTGTTGTTGGTTTGCCAGAGACCGAGGGTGGGCCATACGTTTGACACCATGTGTGTGGGTGAGAGGTATAATTAGTTGAAATGGGCATAGTGATGTGGTGTATGTAGGTATGTAGTTGCCCTAGGTGTGTAAGTATAGTGTGTGGGTATGCATGTACACAGTTCTGCCATGTGGCTGCCCTATACAGATGTTTTTTGGACAGCTGCAGGCCATACCTGGCAGAGTGTGCAGTTCCCCACCTTCGGCCATGGACACGTGGACTGTGCCTACCAGGGGTTCCATGGGCATGCCCAGGTACAGGCCTTGATGTGCTACTCTCCCCTGATGATGACAGATGTCTGCTGGAACCAGGTCCCTCCTGGATGTGGACAGCACCCCCCCCCCTTGCAGTGCTCAGGCTGGAACTGCAACTACAGGAGTGCCTTGGTGTCCTAGCACATCTATGTTGACCGCCAGCTGTTGTTGTTGCTGGCCTACATCCATGCAGCTGCAGCCACACTCCCACCACATGTTCAAGTACAGACAAACCACAGTCGATGACGCCCATCATCTTACCATACCATCTATCCATGACCTCGGTATAAGCACAAAGGGCCCCAGACAGTTCATGGAAGTTGCCACTTGTAGATGTGACAGCAGCCCTCTGCAGCCTCAGGCACTCTCTGGTGTACAGTTCCATATGTGCCTGCACCCCCATGAAAGTCTGAAACATGAGCCTGATGGTACCAGTTGTGACTCTTCTGCCAGGGTCATGATGACCAGCAGCCTTTCCATGAGCACCCTGGTACATCTGCCTATGTGGTGCCCTGCGAGATATCCAGCTATGCCTGCTGTGACAAGACATAGTACGCATGGATATCACACTCTCCTGTGCACTGCCACCAACTACCAACTGTCTCTCTGCTATGACCACTGCTGATGGGGTATGTATAGGCACTGTAACTTGTGTGCATGGTTGGGATGGCTAAGAAGGGGATGTCAAACGATAGCATGGTTTCGGCCCCTGACAACCCCGCCTTTGCCTCAACAGTACTATCATCATCTTCGGTGTCTGTATGGACACCAACATCAGATTGCATGTAGGAGGGACCCTGACCCACCTTGCCACCTATGGGGGAAAAACAAGAAATATACTTAAAGACCTGTACAGCATTGCATAACAGTATACACATGCACACACACACACACACACACACACACACACACACACACACACACACACACACACACACACATACACACTCCACCTTAATACCTACCTGTCCTTGATTTTACAGACAGTCCCATGTTTATTCACATAAGTTCCCCATCCTGCATCACACTTGGTGACATACACTCATCAATACCACTCATTAATGTATCATTCCTCTAAATGCATAGACGAGTGTTCACAGCACAAGACTAGCTACTCCATTATCTCCTTGACCTGAATGGTGTAGGTTTTACATGACCTCACTACTGTCATCCAGTGTTCACCCTGTGTATGTCGATAATTATGAGCATGGCCCCTATATGTTAGTGGCTGCTACAGTCACTCCATAATGTCACGCACTGGAGTGCCATGTGTAAGTATTGCTCAGTACATGCCAGATCTACTGCTCAATCAACCTATCATGTGGACAACAGTAATATATGGATACACTCCCTGGTGTTTTCTAGTACTTCCCCAATGCATCAGTAGTGCTGCAGAAGTGGATAGTCATTCACCTCTCTTCTGATTGCAATGTTAAGGGTATACCTGGTGTCAACTTTCCCTCCCAATGCATGTTCCATGTTACAGACCTTATTATACTATCAGCTGTCATGTGATTACATATCAGACAAGTATTCATGGTGTCTCATGTGTCAGTCCATGTCCATGCACTACATGATCCCAAAGGGAAGTATTGCTGTATGAACAATCCCACAATCACACGTGCATACATGTACACCCACACACACATGCACACACACACACACACATCCTACATGCACCAAACCCCCTCCACTCTACCAGATTGCACTTACAAACAAAATACCCCCCCACACACACACTCACACCCTTATTAATATGACACACTCTTCCTTGATCTGCCATGGGACCACATCACCACATATATTAACAGTACATGAGCCTGATATGTGACATATGTCCTGTACATCCAAATGCAGTGTCTATGAAATGTGTTAGGTGTGCAGATGCTGACCACGATGCATAACCTCCGTGGGTGCATATGTGTGCATGCCCTTATCATGACAGTTTGTTGCACCCATTGTTATGTGTACTACAGCAGTCATTATTCCTAGCAGGGCTATACTAGCATGGGCCATCTGTATTTGCCAATATATGGTCAGTCTGCCCTATACATGTCCCCCACCTCTGCATGATTGCAAGGTCTACCCATGTGCACATCCCTTGGTGTTCACATACTACCGTCACTATTACTGTGGGGGTAGTGTTACATTTGTCACAGTTCCTGAACCTGACTGTGTGCAGATACAGCCATTCTTAGCATCCTTAGGATCCCTGCTGCAGTGCACTGGTGTGTCATGCTGACACACCCTCCCCAACTTCAGCCTTTTTGCAGATGCTTGAAAAGTATGGCCTACACATGTGTGTCAGTTTGCAGTATCTCATACACTGAACACCACTTGTTACAGCCTAATCCCAGCTAATTATGTGGACTACAGTATTATATTATGCCATAGTGTAGATCTGTAACAGTTGCCATTGTAATACTGGTATATACACTGTTGTTGCACTGTGTAAGTGTCATGTTTCAAACATGTCCCTACTGTAGGCCATTTGTCTCACCATTATGTTAATCCCTGTGGACACATTTTGCAATGACAGGATGTTAGTTATCTTGCAAGTGTCTGACATACCCTTCAGATAACCCATCATGGTCAACACTGTGATGCAGTGCATTTAACAGCAGCAATACGTGAACATGTATGGCATGCATTATGGGTAGGTGTGTTAGATGTGTGTATGGAATATACCATAACCATTACATGCCCGGTGTATTGGCAGGCATCAACATAAACAATAATCACCAGCTACAGGCTGTTGCCTTGGTGGTATACCAGAGGGACCTACATAAGCGTGTGAGAGATGCGATGTCAGTAGCCACAGCTGTGGCATTGCTGCAGGGTGGGTGCAGCATTACAGTACATCAACAGTAGAAATCCACAATACTACCACTTATGCACATCTGTTTATTAATACTATGCAGCAACAGACTATATATATGTCATCTCACATATGCATGATTTACCTGTACAGATGTGGATGCATATGCAACAGTGGTCTACTGATTTGCCCTGTGGCCTTACCTGCATGCTCCTCAGCTGGTGTGTGGGTAGCACCCACCTCCACAATGGTCTCTGCTACTTATTGGGTGTGTAGGTGGGCAGGTGCCACAAAGCTGGCGAGGAGCTCCTCAACATGTGTCAGGGGGATGGATGGCATGACCCCCCCCCCCATTGCAAGGCGATCCCCCCAGACTGGAGAAGCACGCCGATTGGCATTGCAAAGCAGGTTAGAACAATGATGCTGTACCTGCTCATAACTGCGGTTATGCAGGCCGTCATCATTGACCTTGTGAACTAGATCATTCCACAGGGCAGTTCGATCCTGCTGCTCATGGGCGGCCCTGCCAAACAGAACTGGATAGTGCTGTATTAGGTGGTTCAACACAACCTCATTTCCCACTGCTGAATATGTGGGTAGACAGCCGTGGGACATCTAGCCTGAAAGACATAAAGATGGAACCAGGTCTGAGCAAGTCATGCAGCAAGGTTACCATAGTTCTTAATACACATCTCTGTCACCCCCCCACACCATATCAGTGACAACAAACTGTTCACACAACTCAATAGGTATGGTTACAGCTTACCTACCATTGGAACATATATTGTATTGTATCACACTTTGTGCTATGTGTTTGCAGCCATGTTCCCTGTGTGGACACTATCATTGCTTGCCTGTAGGGACTATTTCACCTGCATGCCATTGACAGGGCCACTTTGGTTCCATACATGCATGTGGTATATTTACTATGTGATTGCTGCAAACCTGTCATTCTGTGTTATTGGGGATGTGTATGCATGCTTTTGGACATGTTCTGGGATTGTGTGAACTATTACTACCCACATATGTTCTATAACATTGACACAATAGCATGTTTAGGGAATAGTTGCCAGCAGAACCACCTCTCCCACCTAATCTGGCCATGTTACCAGGCCACATCACATGTGGGACCCACCCTGGGGCCTCCTCGTCTTCTGGTCCTGCACTACCTTCAGGTGGAACAACCTCAGGGGATGTTGCCCCCCCAGGGGCACACAAAGACATGATCCTGTCACCCGAGGTGAGGTCCAGGGTCGTTTCCATAGGGGGCTCCACAGACACCTGTGGGATGTGCTACAGCATCTTGAGGTACCCAGTACACATTCACAGGGTTCACATGCTCCTCCTGCTCAGCCTCCAGGCCAGGTACCTTCAGCCCATGGACTGCTGATGTGAGTGGCAATGGGCGGGGGCCGTGTTCCCATTGTTTCCATATGGGGGCTAATCGGGCTTCCACATCGCAGACCACACACACCATCCAGGGTATTTACCGGGGGTTGGGAGAGTGGCCTAATGGTTAAGGTGTTTGCCTTACAAACACAAGGTGCAGGGTTTGAGTCTCACAAGGGATAATTGGCTAGGCTTAAAATGGCTCACAAGGGCAGTTAGCTTAGTACTAACCTATGAACCTATGATCTTATGAACCCACCACGTGTCATATACCACCCCTGTAGGTTGTCCTCTATATCTACCAAACCGAACCACCTCCACAAATATACCTGCTATCCTTCCCCATATTCCCATTCCCTACTTTATAGACAAGGGCAATGTGGTCCTAACAGGGGGCTCACATGTGACATACCCATCCATGGTGCACACACTTACAGCTGTATATATCTGTGTGTATTGCTATGTGTGTTATTCCCTCACACATAGCATGCAGCACTGTGGTGGTAATATAGGGCACATGTATTTACATACATACAAGTGTGTGTGTGTTTGTATATATGTAGACATATGCATATATGTCCTGGGTTCGAGCCTTGCAGAGCTTGTTTAATTTGTTGCTGGGCAGAACAAGGGCCGTTGGATACAGAGTGATTAATGCACTTTTAGGCAGTTATAAGTGGGTTTGCATGGGTTTGCACAGAGGTAAGCTTTGCTAACTTCTGGTTACAGTTTCTTATACTCAGTTATCTTTTCAATTGCTTAACCTGTTTACGTTTTATCAGCATATGTGGGTTAGTAATGGTGAAAACATTCCAGGATTAGGTATAACAGCATGCATAGATATTCCCATTAACCCAAACACCAGATATGGAACAGTTGTATACCAAACAGAACACAAGCAAATGTGGGACCACAGTGGTAATTACAACAGCATGCAGGTACATTGATGACAGCATGCCACCAATGTGGGAGTATTTCAACATAGCACATGCATAGAAACAGATTTAAATAATTATCGAACAATAGGATTAGAGTTGAGTCAGCACATACCAATTGAGTTGTGTATTTAGTTTATTGTTGCAGATATGGTGGGGGGAAAAATATATCAATTAACAACTAGTATATTCCTGTAGTTTGCATTACTTTCCTAGTCAGTGCTGTTATCTGTACCTTACAAGTATTAGTACACTACCCTATTGCCTTAGTTTGTACAGTGGTATGGCTATCAACAACTATATGCATGAACTGGTTTTACCTGCAGTATACACCTCTTACCTGGTTTACCTGTAGCGGTATTGTTTGTAACACTAACTAACTGTTTCTACACATACTCCCAGATTCCAGGTTGATGTTATGCACATACCTGTCCATCTCTTTTTGCACACACTCTGTGCATGCCTTGACCACATGCAGGTGAAATGGGACATATTTCAACTATTGCCCTCTTAAACCTCTAGTGAATTGTGCAATGACATGTTTGATTTCATTGACATTTTCCAGATATGTACAGACCTGACAGTCAGTTATACGACATGAAATGCTGCCTACATGTCAGATATTAGCACACTGATATTCCAGGGGTAGATATTGGCCAATTAACTGGACATTCTGGACATTTCTGTACACTTGTGAGGTACGATTCTGCATACAGCTTACTACCACTCCCAGGATTTGGCCCATGGATGTGTCTGCAAAAAATAAAACACTGTCCATCACAGTTGAGTGTGCTATATAAGTATTGCTGTGCATCTCTTATCTGATTTCTGTCTATAATTCTCCTGTGGTTTTACGTTCTGATCTTGTAATTGCAACACTCTTATTCAGGATTTCCTATACAGTTTTATTATGTAGCACAGCATGGGTGACAGTGATAAGTAATATCTTATTATTCAGAGCAACTGCAACACTAAAACTGCCATAGAATACCAGAGTAAAAAGTACCAGTACAGAATATCAATCTTTTATTTCTAGGCACAGTGTTTCTATCTGACAGACCTGTGGAAGCAATATTTGTTAGCACTACCTGAATGTTGCCACACAAATTACCAGTTTCCACATTAGTATTATGCATATATGTCTCACTCTGTTACTGTACACACTCTGGTCACAGCTTGACAACATAGGTGTGTAGATGGGACATACCTGTCTTATTACTCTCATAACATGTTGGGGAGTTGCTAGAGTGACAGGTTTGTTCTTATAGATGTCTGACAATCAGATGTATTTCTTGTTTGCTGCCTAAACGTCTGGGATCATCCCACTGATTTCCCAGGGAGACAGGGTGACAGGCAGCATATATGGGCCCATTTACTGGACATTCTGGAGATATCTGCACAGTTGTGGGGTATGGTTCTGCATACAGCCTACTACCACTAACAGGATTTGAACCATGACTGTGTGTGTGCTAAAAATACAACAGTTCATGTCTCAGTTGAGTGAGCTATTTGGATTTTGTTGTCTGTCTTTCTACTGTTTTCTGTCTAAGTCTCTCTTAGTTGTACTATATGACCTCTTGGTATTACAACAGTCCTATACAGACATTTATTTATTTATTTTTTTATTTTACATTTGTTGACCGGGCTAATCTAGCTGGAGAAATTTCCATTTTCAGTAGCGGCCCGGGGAGAAAAGCTCCACAGAGTGAGATACATACAGCAAAACTATCATACTAAAATAGACTAATGATAATAATAATAATATTAGAGTTAGTAATAGGGTTTGCAATAAAAAACAAAAACTAGTAAACCCTTCAATGTAAAGTACTACTACAGGAGTTAATTCCTATGACACACAATACTATCTACATGACATTGTACAAATTGAGAAAGAGAAGGAAGAAAAAAGAAAAAGCTGATTAGATAGTAAATAAAGGAAAGTATGTAAGGAAAGTAGAGTGAAAAGAAAGTATGGGAAAAGATAGGGATTAAATGTTGAAAAAAAAACCAAACAATACAGATAACAGGTAGAGAAGTAGTGGGGGAGAAGAGAAGACAAATAGTGAGAAGTGTATCAAGGAGTAAGAGAGATAGTTTTATTTAGTTAGTCATAGTGAAAAGCTAATCAGGTTTACTACATGAACAAAGCCAGTGATTTTGGAAAGGCAGTTTAATATTTTGTTTGAAAAGAGGCAATGATGTAATCTTTGTTATGTTAGTAGGTAACAAATTCCATTTTGTCCCTACAGCATTGGTAAAGAGAGAGTCACCAGCATAATTATTTGATTTTATAGAACTTGTCAGAAGTTTACTGGAGGAGCAGAGAGAGTTGAGATTTTTATAGGGGATTATGAGTTGTGAGAGTATTGGGGTATTATTAGGTTGGTACAAGATTTTATGGGCAATGCAGAGTTGATGGATTATCAGATAGTTCTGAAATTCAGGCCAGCCTAAAAGTTTTAAGTTTAGACAATGATGTGTTTTATAGGGGTTACCGGTAGCAAAGCGGGCAATGTTATTATAGCAGGTTGCCAGTTTGTGAAGGCTTGTTTTTTTTGAGATTGGTGAAGATAGGTGAAGCATATAGAAGAGTAGAAATAAGATGGGAGTGAGCGATCCTTGTTCTAGTCGAAGGTGTAAGAAAAGGTCTAATTCGATATAGGGATCCTATCTTTCTGTTAACTAGTTTTATGGAGTTGTTAATGTGTAGGTCAAATGAGAGATTATTGTCAATTGTAATACCTAACAATTTAGTTGATGTGTCAGGTGAGATGATAGTGGCACTGTTGGAAGAGATAGAGAAATGTAAGGGGGAGGTCCTGCATGTGGGGGTAAAAAGAAGAAGTTTGTTTTTTTTTCGCATTTAGTAAGAGGAAATGACTAGAGAACCATGTTTCTACGGTATTGAACACTGTTTGGGTGAGAGAGATAAGTTCTGGGGTAGATGATGCTGAGCAGATGAGCGTAGAGTCGTCAGCGTATTGAATGCAGGTTGCTTGAGGGATTATTGTTTGAAGATCATTAATGAAGAGGGAGAAGAGAAGTGGAACAAGGATAGAGCCTTGTGGAACACCAATGGTAACAGGCAAGAGAGAAGAGGTGTGGTTATCCCAGAGAACAGCTTGTTTTCTATTTGTGAGGTAAGATTTAAACCATTTAATGGCTGGGATATCAAATGAGAGGGATTCAAGAGTATTAAGTAACAAGGGGTGGTTAACCATATCGAATGCTTTGGACAGGTCAATGGAGAGGGCAGAAGAGAGTAAGTTGTTGTTGTGGTTCTGATTAATAGTATCTACAAAAGAAAGCAGGGCAGTGGTGGTACTGTGATGTGGTCTAAAGCCATGTTGACAGTTTGCTATTATGTTGTGATGAGAGAGATATTGTACAAGTTGAAGGTGGATACATTTTTCCATGATCTTAGCCAAAGGTGAGAGGAGAGCAATGGGCCTATAGTTAGCATAGTCAGTTGAGTGTCCACCTTTGTGTAGTGGGATAATATGAGAGACCTTCCAAATTTCAGGGATGATTCCTTCTTTGATTGTCCTATTTATGAGAATAGATATAGGATATGCAATAACCTTGGCAGCCTTTTGAAGAAAAAGAGATGGGAGCTTATCGGCAGAGGGGGTACACGGTTTTAGTTTTAGAAGAAGTTTGTGAATGTACGATGTAGAGATAGGTTGTAGTGAAAATTTAAAGGAGGAGTTAGTTTGGTTACTAGGTGGACAGAAGTTGTTGGCATTAAGTTGTTTAGCTAGAGTTTGAATAGTTTCTGTGAAGAAAGAGTTAAAAGCATCTGCAGTCTGTTGTTGGGTATCAGGGTCTGCATTTAGTGGGGAAGGTGTTTTGGAAGTTCCTGGGGAGAGGAGTTTATTGATTGAGGACCAGAATAGTTTTGAATTATTAAGATGAGTTTGTTGTAGTTCGATATAGAATTTCTTTTTGTCAGTTATCACTGCCTTTTTAGTTAGATTTCTAAGCTGTTGGAAGTTTAGAAGATCAGTGTTAATTCTGTGGGATCTCCATCTAGCCCAGACTTTATTTCTAGTGAGAATGATCTTTTTGGTTTCATTGGACAGCCAAGGGGCCGTATTAGATTTCATTCTAATCATACGTTCAGGAGCATGTTTGTCAAGAATGGATAAAAACATTTTGTTAAAATGTAATACTGCATTTTCAAGAGGAAGTGTTTTTAAGGGGTTCCAGTTACATGCCCTGAGTTCAGTTTGAAATAGGTCCAGATTAAAATGTTTGGAGGTGCGTATTTTTCTAGTAATGTGGGGGTTTCGCCAATCAGCTTTTTCTCTTGTTATAAAAGTTAGAGAGTGGTCACTGATATCATCTGGCAAGGTTCCTAATTTGTAATTATTTTTTACTCTGTTTATAAGTATCCAGTCTAGAATGCTTTCTCTTTTGGTATGTTTATCGAGCCTAGTAGTCGAGGTGATGGTTTGGGTGAAACCATGTAGGTTGATATGAGATGAAGGGTTTTCTTCATTAATACTATTCCAGTCTATGTTCAGGTCACCTAGTATGATAGTTTCCTGAGGATAAGTGGCCGATATGTAACTAAGATAATCTTCAAGGGTTGGTATATTTTTACCAGGAGGCAGGTACATACAGATGATATTAAGGGATTTTTTGGAATTTAATTGGAGTTTGATCATGATGGCTTCTATCCTGCTATCTTGAGTTGGTGAGGCTGGAAGGGTAGTGATATTTAGATGATATCTAAAAAGAATTGCAACACCACCACCTTTTCTTTTGGGATGGTCGAGTCTTACTATATTGTAGCCTTGGGGAATAATCTCAGTGTCTTTAGTGCTAGGTTTTAGCCATGTCTCTGAGAGGCAAAGAATATCAAATGAGTGTGTGTGAAGGAGGGCATGTAGGTATGGTACTTTGTTGTTTAAACTTTGGGTATTCAGATGTCCTATTAAGAAGCTATTATTGGTTTTAGGCATAGGCACCAGGGGGGGAGGGGAGAGAAGGGCCAGGGTTAGGATGGAAGTCACCATCTTGAAGGGTAGGATTGCTACATTTGATTGTAAGGTAGTGCCTTTGTAAGGTTAGTATTTTGGTTTTATTATCAGATGTTATGACATAGTTGAGATGTCTAGGTCTGTGGAATTTAGGTAGTTGATAATTGGGGATAGGAGAAGTAAAAGGATATGGAATAAGTGGAATGAGAAATGTGGAGGTGTGTTTGTGAGGATGGAGAGTTTGGGCATCAAGTGATTTCTCGTAACAGGACAGGAGATAGACTGAGTATAGAGTGGTAAACAGTAAGAATACTATACATTTTATTCCTATACATTTTATTTATGTAGCACAGTGTGGGTATTAGTGCTTAATACAACAGTACTATTAAGTGATTGCAACTCTACTTTACCATATGATACCTGAGTAAACGCATGCAGTCCAGCAGTTAGACCTTTATTGTCAGGCTGTTATGCTTTTATTTACATACAATGTATATGAGACTCTTCCTGCCATATTCTCTGGTGTATGCAGTACATGCCTTAAACAATACAGGTTTTATAGAGGCAATTAACTTATTACTACTTTTAGATTTATTTCCTATAACAGTACATGCAAGAGTATTACTAACCTGCCTCGCGTTGCAACTGCTGCAATCTACATCCATGGGCCTGCTCACTTGCCGCTGTGAAAGGCATAAGAGGAATATTTAGCCATACCTATCCATAATATACAGGAGCTGGTAATTATTAAACAGGTAGTGGACTGATACTTACACATGGCTGCGACTTCCCCTGTCCTCCTAGCCTCTTGGATCCACTGATCCAAAAGATCAACCTTTCACAACTTCAGGTCGGCATAGTGATGCCTGACCTGCTCAGCAGTTCAGAGTATGCCAGTGGCACTGGTGAGTTCATGGATGACATGGTCCCAGGCTTCTGCTTTGTATTGGTAACCCTGGTACTGGCCCTGTAGCAGTCTTATGTCATGGTCTTTCACAAGGAGTCCTGGATGCCCCAGTGCTGCACCCAAAAGTGCACACCCTCTCCCATTCCAGACATAGAGCCTACAAGGGGAAGTTACAACCAGTTATGAGATGTATTCCTGTCTGTTGGGTTTAAATAGTGCTGGTTTCCAGCATTTTGACATGATTGAATGATTTTGAAAAGGCTAAGCTATGGGCAAACCTGCTTACCTAAGGTTGGCATTGCTTAAAGGGGTATACACCAATGGGCAGATTGAGTTAGCTGGCCTACATATTGCTTTCACCTTCTAAGCTGGTCTTTGTAATGCTAAACGTTGCTTAATATTTAAGTTGCATTATATTTGCATTGTGGCATCGATTTATTATTCATTACATGTTATATATGTGTTTTGTATCCATGATTCATGTGCACGTACACTGTATGGGGTCCTTGTGTTTATCAGGGGATTTCAACACTTTATTACATTGACACCTCACATCTGGGCTTAATTTAATGCAGTACTCCAGTCCACATATTTATGTCCTGTAATTGGTTATACAATATAAAACCGTATATAGATTCCTTTCACATGTTCAGTTTGTATTTCCTATGGTAAGGATCTGTTTGGTGATACCTCAGTCATATGTACTGCTGTGATTGCTTAGTGATTAACTACTGTGACGATAGTGTACAGAGGTCCTTGGTTCAAGACCTGCAAAGGCTGTTTATTTTGTTTCTGGCCAGAACAGCGGCTGATGCATACAGAGTGCTTAAAGCACTTTTAAGCAATTGTAAGTCAGTTTGCTCGGGTTTGCACGAAAGTAACAAATGCTAACCTCTGGTTAAATATGCTTACAGAGAGTTAGCTTCAATATTGCTTAACCTATGTGTGCATTACTTACCCCCATGCAAATGGGCTTAAACCCACTTACTACTGCTTAAATATGCTTACTCCCGCTTACTACTGTGTAACTATGCTTACTCTTGCTTCCTAGTGCTTACACCCACATACCACTGCACTAATTTAGATAGTGATGTCTAATGGTTCTTGGGCAGGTGGTGGATTTGGCACCTGCATGGATTTATCATTCATTACACATTTTACCTTCCATTTGTATCCCTGATTTCTGTGTACATATACTGTATGGAGCACTTGTGATTATCTGTGGGCTTTGCAACATTATGACAATGACACCTCACATCTGCAGTACTCCAGTTCACAAATATATGTTATGCCGTAGGTTATGCAACAAAATAAATTGATAATACATTGATTTGACATGAAAAATGGATTGTACTGGAGTGGGACTCAAACTGGGAATGACTGCTCATAGGGTGAAGGCTCTGCCTACTACATTATTGCTGTACTGCTTCATTTGCATTTCAGAGCTTTACCAGAAAGGCTCATCCAGACTCTGCTACACTTTGCTGTGAAGGAAAGGTTAGTTTGCTGTTATTTTTTGTAGTTCTGTATTGCCTTTCTATATTTTGAATACTGTAGTTTGTTTTCTTTACCTTGTGTTTTGCTTGCATTCTGTTTAACAGCATATTAAAACTTCAAAAGAGACCACAGCTCTCTCTGTCTTTCTAGTTGCCCGCCTCTTATGTTAATCTGACCATATATCTCATTTCTCTCTACTTTCACTGGCTTATGTGAGTAATCACAAAACCATCACTTTTGAAATCCCACCCCTTCAATTATTTAAATTTATTGGCCATCCTACAGTATTTCATAGTACCAAAATACAAAAGTAACCACCCCTTTCAGTCCATCTTGCTGTTTTAAAAATAGTAACTCTCCACTAAACCTTAACTTTTTAAACAGGTAAAACTCAAGTTACCTACTTTCATATCTAACTTCTCTAGTGCACACTGCAGAGTGCATTCTTTTCAATCTTACCTTTAAGCATCCCTGTTACTAGCACTTTCTCTAATACCTAAAAGATCATCTCTACTTGACTCCAAGTAGACTTTTCTCTATCTGTTAAACCTAGCACTTGCTCCTACAGTACTTATTACCTTGATACGGCACTCTTATAGATAGCACCCCAAAAGGCAAACCCCATTTCTCGGTCACCACGTCCCCGAATCTCTTTTAAAGTTTTTGTCTAGTCCTTCTAGCATGTCGAGGGATCAGTTGCTAGTGTCCTCTCCTGCTCAGCTGGTGAACCTGGGAATATTGAGGCAATGTTACAATTGCCTCATGTACACAGACAACCCTCTCCTCCTCCCACAAAACACAAATACATGCGAGAGATGCAACTATACGGCCAAACTGGAGGCTGAGCTCTCTCAACATAGGACTGGCAAGACCAGTCAGGAGGAGAAGGTTACCACACACACTATAGACCCAGTCTCACATAGTACCATCACAACCTCAAATCATACACATAAACACACAAAGACATACTCGGCTCTGATCAAAAATCTACCAAAACAGCAGAGGCCACCAAAGCAGACACCCAAACAACCACCACCTCAGAACACAACACCTGCAACACATAGACCTCACAGTCAGAGTGTCAAACAGTCACAGCCCTTAAGGCCAAACACAATGCCAGACACACTAGTCATTGGTGACTCCATAGTCAGACACACTGACGTCCCGCTCACCAGACTGAGTAAGGAGAAGGTCACAGTAAGCTGCCTGTCGGGCGCTAGAATCCGCCACATAACGCAAGCACTCAGGTCTCTCAACAGCAGGTACAAATATGACTCAGTCATTGTCCACGCTGGTGTAAACGACCTGAGACGTACCTCCTTGGACTACATGAAAAGAGACATTGAGGAGCTCTCTGATTATGTAGCCCAGGCAGGTATGACCCTGACCTTGAGCAGTATCCTACCTTCAACAAGAATGATGCCACAATACAGAGATAAGATGATCAGCTTTAACAATTGGCTTAAACTCTGGTGTCATTCAAAGGGGATCCAATGTCTGTCTGCCTGGGATGACATGCTGGACAAGCCACGCTGCTTCGCAAGGGACGGCTTGCACCTGTCACCCCTGGGATTCCGGATATTGGCAAAGGCTCTTGCCACCCCATAGTGCCTTTTTAGGCAAGGCTCAAATTCTAAACCTACCACCCTAGAACACAAAAAGGAAAAAACTAAGGGTAATGCTGCTCAATGCCAGAAGTCTAAATCTCAAAATGCACGCACTCGAGGCCCTTCTCAGTATGGAGAACATCGATGTCTGTGCAGTGACAGAAACCTGGTTCAAGGCTCCTGAGAGCACCCCAGCACTATCAGGTTTTACCTCTTATCATGCGTTCCGGCCCCAAAATCCGGACAATACCAAGAAAGGAGGGGGTATCCATATTCATCAAAGACACCCACACCTCAAGACTGGTGGCAACGCACGATGCATCGGAGACCATCCAGGTGCAATTAACCATAGGCAAGACTGCTCTGCAAATTGTAGCATGTTACAGGCCACCCTCACAAACTCAGGAACCTCACATGGCCTTCCTGAAAACACTAGAGGGATAAATGTATCACCAAACACCATCATACTAGGTGACTTCAATTACCCTAATATAGACTGGGAACACTACTCAAGCCCAAACACCCTAGCCCAAAAGTTCCTGGAATTCATAAACTCAAATGCCATGGAACAACTAGTCACCATCCCCACAAGAGGAGAAAACATACTTGATCTCATCATCACGAACATGGGAGCACAATGTTCAACACCGAAGTATACCCCTCACTGGTGAGATCAGATCACAACTAATCTCGCTGGAGGTCCTCATCCCACCCCACCTGAAATAAAAAAGACCACAGTAAAGAACTTCTCGAAAGCCGACTTCACACTTCTAAAGACTAGTGTGGTCTCCTTTAAGGCCCCCGAGCCGACGGAAAACAGTACTCAAGCCGCTGAATCACTTACAAATGCCTTCTACCAGCACCTGCAGGACTGCATGGATAAGGCAATCCCAAGCAAAACAAAGACTCTTTGTACCAAAGGCAAGCGTCCACTCTGGTGGACCCCAGCCATAAACAAACTCTACAACAAAGGAGGAAGCTACTACAAGATAGAGCAAAATCCTTAAAAGGTAAGACACCCTTGATCACTATAAGTAAAAAACTAAGAGCTCTCATAAAATCATCCAAAGCAAATTTTGAGAGAAAAATAGTTAAAGACTCAAAAGACAATCATAAGGCCTTCTTTAGCTATGTTAGAAACCTGGGAGGAAACTCCCAGATATGCTCAGAACTAGTTCAAAATGATGTGAAGATTACTGATCCTACAGACATTGCCAACATACTGGCTGACAGGTTCAGTGCAAACTTCTCCTCCCCCCCAAAAGGAGAGATATCTATACCAAGCGATTGCAGCCCCCCAAACATCTCCAACGCCCAAGTGAGAACTGCTCTCTCCAAAGCAAAAACACAGCATCCATGGGACCTGATGGTGTCCCCGGCTGTGTGCTCCACGAACTCAACGAGGAATTAAACCCACAGCTAGGACAGCTGTTTAATCATAGTCTTACCTCTGGATACGTACCCAGGGAGTGGCGCACTGCAACTGTGGTCCCACTTCACAAAGGCGGTGCCTCCACCGACCCTGGAAATTACCGCCCATTAGCTTGACAAGCCTTATCTGCAAAGCCATGGAGAGGATCATAATGGACCTCATAAATAAAGACATAGGGAATTTGCAGACTTTGGATCCATCCCAGTTTGGCTTTGTCAAAGGCAGATCATGCCTTCTAAACTTGGTTGACTTTTTCAAACAGTCACCAAAGCCATTGATGAGGGAAAGGCAGTCCATACAGCCTACCTCGATCTGGCGAAGGCCTTTGATACAATACCCCACTCGGGTATCATTGAAAAACTCATCAGCTTAAATGTTAACCCATACATCACAAGATGGGTTGCAAACTGGCTGAGTGACAGAACCCACAGGGTCAGAGTTGCTGGCGCCATGTCAGACTCAAAGCCTGTCACAAGTGGTGTACCACAGGGCTCAGTCCTGGGCCCACTCTTGTTTGGCATCTACTTTTCCGAAGTACAAGCAAACACAGGAGGGTTATGGCTGACAAAGTTTGCAGATGACTGCAAACTGGGCGCCATAGTAGAAAACACATCTGACACAGATATCCTTCAGAAGGGTCTCACAGAAATGGATAACTGGTGCCAGAGCCATGGCCTAAAGTTAAATGCCAAAAAATGCATAGTCATACCCTTCGGGAAAAACAAGGTTACCCCTAGCTACCAAATAGGTGGCAATCCACTGAGTACAGAAGAAGTTATCAGGGACCTGGGGACCCAGGTTGATAGTAGTCTGTCATTCGACACCCATGTAGCTAAAGTAATTAGGAAGACCTTCTACATTGCCCACCTTATTATGAAGGGATTCTCATCTAGATCAAGGGAGGTCATAGTCTCCCTATACTCATCACTCATCAGACCAATGATTGAGTACAATGCCCCATTCGGAATGTATCTGACCCGACACTTGCAGCAGCTGGAGAGGCCACAAAAGTTCCTCACCAAAAGGATAAAGGGTCTCAAACATCTGTCCTATGCTGCCCGACTGAAAGAACTCCAGCTCTATTCAGTCGCCACCGCTTGCTCAGAGGTGACCTTTGCCTAACATATAAGGCCATGTCAAACCCAGATTTGATGAATATGCTTCACCTCAAAAATCTAGATCCGTCAGAGCCACAAGGGCGGGAGACTTAAACCTCGACACGGCTATTAATAGGACGTGCTGGAGGGATAGATTCATCACCCAAAGACTCCCTATGCTGTGGAATAAAATCCCGGTATATGTGAGGCAGAGCACCTCGCTGGCCTTGTTCAAGAGAAATCTTGACCAATGGATGGGAGATCGCAGATATACCCCAGGGATTACCTCAGTGTCACTGCTCAACAGAGGCACAGCAAAATAATGGGTATAGTTCCCCATACTAAAGGGGTGGCGTAAGCCACAAAACTATGGGCTAGGCTTGTAAATGCCCTCGGGCAGATAGCCTAGTATGAACCTATGAACCTATGAACCTATCTTGCTTTTTATCCTCTTGTGCCATTTAAGCTGCATTAACCATAGCTAAATGATGGGCAAACCCGTACACATACGGTTAAATTTGATCTGTTTCATAAAAAAAAAAAATCATCATATTTAAGTGTTGTAACTATTGCTCTTGTACACTTGCGGGGATGTTGCTGGGGGCATGCAAACACCTATGAGTGGTCTCGCTCATTAGTACTCCTACACTGCTGTTCTTGATTGGAGGAGGCATGTATATTCTGAGATCTCTGTTCTCAGACATGCCCCCTGCACTCGTACATGCTCCATGTCCATTTAGGAGCTCAGGCAGTGTGCTTTCATTACTATGCATGGCACGCTGCCATCCTGCTCCTAAATGGCCTCTTCCATGCAGGACTAAGCTAGTCCTGCATGGAAGGATAGTGAATTTGGGGGGTACTGTCTTAAATTCATACTTATGATATGTGATGAGTCCTAATAATTGTAACAGAGGTATTGTTCACATCACACCTATACAAGTACATTCTAAATTATATATCATTGCCATGTTTAATGTACTTTACACACATTATATTGTATATATATATATATATATATATATATATATATATATATATATATATATAGCAATTAATGATACTGTTGTTGCAATAAACAAAGTTATGATACTCATTTGTATTTAGTGCTACATTCCTAATCAAAAGTTAATGTCATTCTAACTCCCTCTGTAAAAGTATACGTGAAATGGATTTGAACCCTACCACACCTGTCATCTTTCTCTAACCTCAGTTAACTTACACCTTGCACTACAGACAAAGTTAGTTAATGGGTTTATTTTTTTTTTCACGGAGTACTATCCTGAGTGCTGAAAAATAGTACAATGCTGCCAAGCTCATTTCTGTTAGAGAAGGCAGTCAAAATGACATTTTTCACTTTTGTTACTTTAGACATAAACCATATTAGCACGCTGCCAAGTGGACTGCAAATGCAAAAGGCATTAAAATATATATATAAAAATGGAAAACACAGATGAAAAGTAATGCAATTAAAGGATGTATCAAGTAAGTAACATAGCACTTCTAGCTTTAACATTACTCATTCATCGTTTTTGCATCTGCTTGCCAATTCACAAGTAGCATTTAGGTTACATATCATCAGGATTTTATGTAATGGCAATTGTTCAGAAAGGGAATACACAGAGAATGACAGGAGGTCATTCTTGGCACAGAATATATTACTGTCATGATGAAAAATTGTGATATATATTTACAGGATATAACACACTTATGTCCACATTAGTCATATTACTGCTTTTGTGTTATCACACTTTACAAATGTCATATGGTGCAACACTCATAGCACAAATTGTTACTAATCATGAGAAGTGGTGAGTTTACAACTACATCTTTATAACATCAATCCACATGGAGTACAGGTAAGAATTTTAATATCTATCACAACTTTAGCCTGTTCATTTCATGTGTAACTCTGGGTGTCAATATGTAGTCTGACCCTGCTCATAAAATATCTATAAAGTGAATTTGAACCCTATATTATGTGTCCTGTTTTACTAAGTACACTTCACTTACACCTTGTGCCACAGAAAGAGTTAGCTGACAGGTGAAATTTCTTCCCTTAGTACTGTGCTCAGTGCTGATGAAAGCACAGCATCACCAGTCTAAGTTGCGGTACTGATGGCATTCCATGTTAACTTTGTCATCTTTTTTATTTAGGAAGTAATCTCTCATTCATGACAACAGAACACTACCAGGCAAGAGTATGTGATGCCAAATGTAAGAAAAGAATGAAACCAAATAAATAAATGAATGAATGAAACCTTATTAAAAGTAATTAAAATGCATGTGTGATACTTCCTTAACTTTGATGTTTTGCAGCATGAGCATATGCATCTTAAATAGCCCAACATTCCCATAAACAGCACCCTGCCTTGATCTGAACCATCAAACCAAGACTTTAAGAAGACAGACTTGAGGTTATTCTCACAATTTGCTACAAAGACAGACATATACTAGAGTAAAAGCTAGATTACATATAATCAAGATGTGACATTGTATCAATTCAGATTAATAAGGATTGGAACAGGCCATTTTGTCCTGGGACATCTTCAAGTGGAGGTAGATGCATAGAATAGCAGGAATTAAGAGAATAAGGGGAGGATAGGGTTAAATGGGATGGAAGGATGTTTAGAAGGAAATGAGGTAAGAGTAGGGAGGGGCTTAGAGGGTTTTGTCAAATGTAGCTGAGGTAGGAGTTACAGTTTTGGCATGAACTTGCTTGAAATTTATAACTATTTGTTAGCAATTGTATTTATGGAAGTTTAGTAAAGGACATCAAATGTCATTTGGTGTTGTGTGTTTATTGAAGTGGACCAGGACAAAAGGTGCAACAGAACATATTAGTGAAACTGTCCTTTCTAATTTGCAAGAAGATGTGTGGATGAATGGGATATTGGCAATAGTTAATCTGACATTTCCCCAAACAATATAAAACAAATATTTACAACACTGCAACTGTTTCTTCTCTTTATTTTGTGAACACCATTCCCATATCTATGCTTTTCTAACAACAATGCAATCTCATTTGCATTAATTTGGATATCTTTTTAAATGAGTAATGTACTTCTTTAGAACTGCAGACAAATTTTTCCCCAGATGCACTGTGTGGCCATAAAAAAATCATAGAAATGTTAGGAATGCTGCTCTTCTATGTCAGTCAGTATAATTCAAGACTTTTTTTTATGACACACCTCTGTGAGTGTGCATAAAAAGGACTGACTGTGAAACCTCGATTGTTACTGCAGTCAGACTAATCATTCACATGTATAAGCCCTTAACAGACAACGCTTATCAATGCTTGTCCTTGCAGTGCTAGGTCATATGCATGTACTCATGTAGGTCCTTACACCATGTTTGTGTGCCCCACATTTAGTGCAGATTGTGGGATTCTTGAAATGAGTTTGCATCTCATTTGCATATTCACATTGCACAGAGGGTTGAATCTGTACTATCTGAAGGTAATCATGTAGGTAATGAACTTGTACTTCAGTATTAGAGACTGGATTTAGAGAGTTAGAACCAACTTTCAAAATGTGTTTGCAGTTTAACAACTGACTTGCTGCAAAAGTATGTTGCTGTTTTGACAAAATGCTTTATTTTAACATTACTATGGATTGCATTTCACAATACACCCATTGGTTTACTAATCGCTTTGTTTGACACTGATGTTGGCATAGCCATGTATATCAGTTAATTATTCCATTACAAATGCTTGTAGAGAATGCATATCTCTCAATTGTTCAGAATTTTGAAGAATGTCCTGATTTTTCCCTCATATTTTGGTCTGCTGCCCAGAAGATGTGTGGTTTGCTGTTAAATCACTAAGGATTGAAGTAATTAAATAATGAGTTTTGAGTTTCAGTCTTTACATCCTTCACAAAATGCACACAAACCCAAAACCTGTTATTCTAGCAACTTTTTAAGTTTATAAGAGCAATATTCAAAATGTGTTTCTATTTTGGGACTTTGAGACACTATTATTTGTGGCTTTATCCTGATTTTCTGTGCTAAGAGTTTGAAACGTATGAAATAATGTTACATGACATTAAGAAAAATGTTCTTTGGGAATCTGACCAGTTATTGCAGAAGAGAGCTGTATCACTTAGTAACCCACCAAATGTGTTAAGCCTGTGATATATCTGCCTGCCCTCCACTCGATTGGATATCAAATGTAAGTTTTATCCATTTTTAATTGAAAAGTGTACATTCTTTTTGTTAGTGCCTCGATGTACTATAGAGTTACACGACTGTTACCTTCCTGACTTACTTTTAGAATTGTTTTTCATTTCCTTTATTTGTTTTGAGGGTAATGAGGGATTTCACAGGGAAATTTACTTTTTAATTTATTTTGTTAATGACG